>NC_142876.1:23077500-23177500 GCF_051225735.1 Oryctolagus cuniculus
ATATATATAAATCCTGCTACCTTTTCCCTTCTTTCCTTTTCCCTTTCAAGACTATTTAAATTTACATAGTAAAACATGTTAGGACAGCCAAGCCCCAGCGTGTTGTGGGCTGTCCTCTAGCTGGCAAATTTATGCCACAACAGTTTATTCATCCACATGCTTTTTGGCAACTCCTCATCACGTATTTGGGCTTAGATCCTCCGGTGCCTCCCTCCGTGTGCTACCCATAAGGTCGGAAGAAAAGCAAGTATTCGATTTCTAAATTAAGGATGGTCTCCCCCTCACCCCCATGATAGCTGTTTCTTCAGTGCTTTTTCTTTTTAATCTATTCCCTTTGCGGTTTAGTGTAAGGGTTTGAGAATGTGCCCATAATTCTCTCACTCAACACTTGCAGTGTCGTGTTGTGCCTCAAATGTAATTTTAGGAGATACTACGCCATCCAAATGGATACCCAGAACGCCCAGAAAAGAGATCCTGACGTTTAGTCCAGAGAGCTATGGATTTATAAACCCTCTGTGAATTGCTTTCAAAATGTGGGACTTTAGGTTGACAACTATTTGTGCCAACCTGGTACCATGTTTGTCACAGTAGCATGAAGTTAAACTGAGTTTGACCCTAAGGTTAGAAAGGGAACCACAGAATTCTGACTCCATTTCATATTTGTCTTTAAGTTTAAAAAAAAAATCAGTGAAACAATTTTTTTTTGGCCAAGGAAGATGTTTTTAAAAGAAAAGTTTGTAGTATAAGGATAGGAATAAGAAAAAGGGATATTGAAAACCTATTTCTTTATAAACTATAAAATTTATAAGCATTTTGATTCTAAAATGATAGCAAACAACTCTGGGAGTTCCTAAGATGCTGTTTCCTGTTTATTTAAAGTCAAATCCTGATTCCCAAAGTTGCTAGCCCAGCATAAAGAAAGAATATAAATACGCCTTGTTAGGACAAGACAGAAGCCTGAGTATGTGGGGTCTCAGGTTTTAAAGAATATCGTAGTAAAATGAAAGTATCAACAATTGTTAAATGAGGACTTTGACTCCCCTCCCTGTTGATGTGATTTAGAATGACTAGGCTTTCCTTCTTACCGATTTCTCAGAGTTCTAAGAAGCAGAATTTTATTTCAGTCTCTTTTTCCAACTTTGGCTTTGCCGCAGCTTGTATCCGAACCTGTGTGCCTGTGCATACATGCGTGTGTGTCAATGTGTGTGCACCCGTGTCTGCAGACTGTGGTGGCTCTGTCCTCTTTCTTTTAAAATCTATTGTGTTAAAATAGCAGGCAGAAGAAGGTTTCACTTTTTTTTTGTTTGTTTGTTTCTTTTTCATGCGGGCAAACTGCCCATCCAGATGGTAGAATTTCACCTGTAAGCAATCTGAAACGATAGGTTAATTCTGACATTTTAGAGAGCTTTTTTATTTTCTTTTCATACAGTACAAGTAAGCACAGAGTAACTGCTGAAGGTGGTGTTTCCTTTTTCTTTTCTTTCAAGGCACTTCCGGCTGTGATTGGTTCCATTTTGCCCCCAAAATCTGTATTTGGGGCACAATTAAAATCTGTGGCTTTAGGCACTTTGCTGTTATTGTCAAAACCACATCTGATGAAGTCTTTGACCACTTCTAATGTGTGCAGATGAGGCAGTGAGGGCAGAAGAGAAAGAGCAAGTGGGGAGCAGCAGGTTAGTCGCCTAGAAGCTGCTCCTTTTAATTCTGTGAGCGGGAGTGTTCCACTGGCTTTGATTAATTCCCTGTTAGTTTTCTCCTCCCACCAAATTCTCAAATGTAGACCAATTCATAGCTTCTTAAGCCATGCCTAGCTTGGTATTAGCGACCAGAACCTTGAGATCTGCATTTGTTTTTCAGTGTAGCTAGCCTATGATGGCTTATGAGCTTTAGGTAAACTGGCAAAATATTTTGAAATGGTCTGTTGACTTGTTATCAAGGATTCCCATTGCTGCATAGGAAGTTTTGAGGCTGCTTTTGAAGCGTGGAAGAGGAAGGGAATGTGGGAAGTTTTTGTTTTTGTTTTTGTTTTTACTCATGTAGTCGTTATCTATTTACAAGTTAGTTTTCGGTACCTTTTATTATTAATAGAAAACCATCCTTTTCATGAGTTTTATTTCTTGAGTTATTCATTAGAGTAAAGGTGACTCCACATGCATCTGCTTCCCTGGCTGGAGTTTTCCTTGTTAAGACTTGGGACTCTGGTCATGATCATTTGTCGCTTTTGCTGTTCCCTCTTGCACACGTTAATACTTCCTGTGGGCATTTTCTTTTTCAAGCGGTGGGATGCTCACTGTCCAGCTGCAAGCCACATTTACTGGAGTTACTGGACTCTGAAATAGGAAACCTGTGGGCGGTCACTTGTACCCTCCCCAGGAGCAGTGGGTTCAGTCAATGAGAATTACAGCCCCATGATTGAGAATTCTAAAGTAGTTGCTTTTCCAGGACCTGCAAGGGTTTTCTTTCAGGTATTGCAACAAAATCAACATTTGTTTGTGGGCAGTGCAGCCAATGTGCCTGCCAGTATCCCCCATCCAGTTGCTTCTCACATTTCCCTTGCAAACTTTCCCATTGGTTGGGGTCTGTGGAGAGATTTCAGTGGCTGGCTGGTAGAAATGTTTGGGAGAACATTTGCGTATCAAAGCAGCCTAAATATTTGCAAAAAAATGTTTGCTTGAGAAAAAAGAACCCACTTAGGATTAGGAAGTCACTGCTTAAACATTTTAAAAGCATTTCCAGAAGTCTGTTATTCATGAACTACCACCTAACCTGAAATGCAGGGGTCACATGAAAATCTGTATTTTAGAAAAGCTTATCAGATAATATAGGTTTTGGTTTTTGATTTAGATATGCACCTGTTATATAAAAGTAAAAACAAAGCTTAAAAACCAAATATCTATTTTTTAATTGGTTATCATTTAATGCCCCTGCATTGCCCCAACAAAAGATGATATAAAGAAAAGGCCTCATGAAATGATGGAACATTGAGTAGCTCCAACTCCATTGTTTTATTCTATGCTGGGTTTTTCCCCATCAACCACAACTGTATTGCTGTGATTCGACAGTCTTTCTCTTGGAGTCCAAAAGCTTTCTTTTAATGGGAATACTTTGAACATCTGGGTTTTTTCTTAGTAAAAGAGTTCAACACAGGCATTTTTGTGTTGAGATTATTAATTTTAACTGCATTTTACTGATGGTTTGGAAACAGTGTCTAGAAAACTCAGTACAGGCCAATTTTTCCAATTTGTTAACAATGTAGGAGTTGAGCGCTGACAATTACTGTACTGAAAAGCCCCTCGGATCAGGTGTTATTTTACCATCTGGACATTTTAATTAGTAATAAAAATGTGGATCTGCATACAGAGAAATAGGATCTACAGTACACAATGGCACAATACACTGCATTGGTGCTGAGGTGTGTGTGGCTGCATTGTATAAATGTGTGTGTGTGAGTGTGTGTGTGTGTGTGTGTGTGTGTACCTAGGTACATATGTGTTCATTCCTTTTAGCAAACCCAAGCTTGGGATTCTGGCTCCTTTTTCAAACTGGGTACTAACAT
Organism: Oryctolagus cuniculus; assembly: GCF_051225735.1. Lineage (NCBI taxonomy): Eukaryota > Metazoa > Chordata > Mammalia > Lagomorpha > Leporidae > Oryctolagus > Oryctolagus cuniculus. The sequence continues at coordinate 23,081,057 of NC_142876.1, forward strand.
AATATGAAAAGCACTGACTAGTTTTCTTAAGCAATACAAATATATTTATATGTATATATATGATATCAATTATTTATATGGTGCTTGCTTTCCTAAGTAATAATTATATATTTTTAATGGTCATACTTTCTCAAGTAATACATGGGTTGTCGTGGCACCGCATAATGCTGACATTTCAGGGTGGCTTGGGAAGAAGCTGTGGCTCATCTGTTTCTAGCTGTGTGCTCTAGGTCAAGTGGATTAACTACTCTGAGTCTTTTTTCCTCACGTGTAGAGTAAAAGTATTAATAATAGTTTGATACTTGCCTAATAGAATTATGATGACGCTCACAGGAGCATGTTTGTGAATGTACTTAATAAAACATAAAGAGTTATAACAATTGTTAATAGAAAATACAAACTACTCATTTTAAGCTCAGATACCATCTCCTATAAATCAATAAATTATCTTGTATTACATAAACAAGGGAGATGCAAAAATAAGGAATTAAATTATTAACATGGAAATTTTAAGACCACCAGAAAAATGTTTTGAGAATTTTCAACATGAAGCAAAATGACCTATTTTTATAAAGAATGTGTGCTCCCTGAAATAATGTTATTCTTAATTAAGGCAGATGCGTGTGCATCTGAGGGAAATAGTGACCCTCTGGAGAAATGGCGAGTGAAATAGTTTAGGGAAATGAGTCTTAGTGTCTTCTCTTTTCGAAAGTGCACGTGTGCTTCTCTTAATCCCTGTGAATTTCATGTTTGCAAACCAGTGAGAACACCTAAACCATAGTCATTATTGTGAAGACCTTCCCAATGTGTACATCTCATGTTCATATATACACACACACACTCACACATAAAAATTTGGCTTAAGAATGTGCCATTCCCAGGAACTGGGGAAGTTGACAGTTTCGCCATTGTACCTGATGAGTCTGGACACTTCTGTAGAAGCTGTTCCTGCTATGATTACAGGTCTGTTTCTTCCCTGAGAATTCTTTGGGAGAAGTGAAAACATTGTTTTTCTTTATTTAAAGGCATGGGAAAATAGCATATTACAGTATAACTATTTTGGTCAAGTTATTAATTTCAGCTTCCTCTGCCTCAATATAATAAATGCATACCTTGATTAGAGAATAAATATTATTTATGTTGTTACATTGTCCCTCATAGCAATATTTATTTATAGTTTACTAAAGTGAATTGGAAAGCTTACACTTGTCTCTGGAACATAGTATTAACAGGAGTGCAGAGTTCCTTTGCATTGGTTGGAAGGATATAAATTTAACTGAGGCAGTCTTCAGTTCATTCATTCAATGTGATAGATGTTAAGCAAACCACAGGAAAAAATCGGAATATTCTAGTTCCAACTGTACATCATTTAAGATTTTTTAGACTTAAGAATGGAAATTGATTGCATTTAATGTGCTACCTGTTTCATTTAAATGTTTGACTCTAATGATCAGTTTTAAATATTCTAGTCTAGTGAACAGATAGGGTCTACATGTTGCCTGGAGATTCTGGAAGTGAGGGTTCACGCAGGTTGCTTTTGAAACTTCAGTTGATGAAAATGACCATGTCTCCTTTAACTTTGAAATTTCAGTCATGAGATAAGAAATTGGGGACCTTCTTTAAAAATAGTCTCGTCAGAGTTTTTGTTGAAAGCTTGGGGGACAGCATTTAAAATTTTAAAAAATAAAGTAATTCAAAGTAAAGTCTGTAGCCAAACTCCTTAATTGTGATGCATTTGCCGAGTTCCCCTCTTCCATCGTCGGGCCTGCTCTGATGCCATATGGCCTACCATGGAACATTTAACTTGTCAGATATAATGGATTGTCCTGGAAGCAGATTTTTGCTTTGAGCACTCGGCTCCTTTCTTGCATTTCACTCTCAGCTCCAGGCTGCAGGATGAAGGATTGTGGTGGAAATGCAAAGAAGAGACACACAGTTGATTCCCCTTAAGAGAGTGACCTATATGCCACAAAATTTTACCCACGTAAAGAGGCATTATCCCCGCCACTGGCCTTAGCAGGCTGCATGTCAGAATCATTTAAATTTGCCTGGACTTAACAGATTGTGCAAACAGTTCAGAATTGAGTGCTTAGGAATAATAAAACGTCGTCATTTTAACTTCTGCAGAAATCGTAGCCACACCAGCCAAAGGATATGTATTATTTTTTGTGACCTATGTGTAACCTAAAGCACCTGGTTTGTAGGTTTTGTCAATTAACTTCATCTCGCAAGTCTGTGGAGGATGCTTAAAAAAAAAATCACCTGGAAATGTTCTGTGGCTTCATTGTTTTTGTTTGGTGAGTAGAGGTGAGGCTGAAGTGACCATTTTGGTGGACAGACAAGTAGCAGCTAATTGTCCTGCCATGCCTCCCAGCTCAACCTTAAGTGAAAAACCTGTTTACTCTGAACTATCTGAAATGAGAGACTTAGCGTCCTGTGGATTTAATTTTTATCTTTAAAAGTAAATAGGATAGTATTCGATGTTGGTTTTGTTCTGGTGATTTTATGGACTATTTTTTTTCCCTTTTGAATTTGTGCTATTGTTTCTGAAATCATAAGCCTGGAAAGCACTAAGAAAAATGTATGATTTTTACATTTATTGGCAAACTTCCTTCAACAAATAAACAGTGCCCTATCTATGAGTATGCATATAGGAGGTATTTTTCTGGTGTAACCTACTGACACCCCAAAGCAATTATTTCAATTATAGAGGGACCCAGAATAGACCATGAACAAGTGGAGACGATGTTCAAGTAACCAATCAGGCACCAACCTGGAGAAAAATAGGTAACCATGTATCTCAGTTCAACCATAAAGTGGCACATGATTTGATTGCAAATATTAATTAATAGATTTTTATATGGCACATAAAAATATATACACAGTAAGAGACCAGGTCCAAGGGTAATTTATTATAAGCACCAAAGATGTGTTGTGTTAGAAATTTAACATTTAATTTGCTTCTACAAATTCATGTAATATATAGACTTCCTAGTATGGGTCCTATAGCTCTGTGAAAACTACAGTGGCCTTGAAAACTAGTTTGGTCAAACTATCCTTGCTAGCCTCAGTTTACACCCATAAAAAAATTTTTTTTTAAGCAGGGAATTCTATGACTCAGCCAAGAGTCCTGATAAAGTCATTATTTAATAATAAGGTGTACTTGTATGTATTTCTTACTAATCCTAAACTGAGCATATTAGTTTTGTTAGTGCCACTGATAGTGTGCCCTTCCACTGGGCCATTCGAATGTGCTCAGACTTAGCACTTCCCAGTTTGGGGAGTGCCTAGCCGTAGCCAGCTCTTGTTGGGGCATGTGCGCCCTCTACTGGCTGCTCACATTGGAACGGACTGATGTGTAGGGTTCTTAATTGTTTTATTTTTCAAGGTTGCGGTGGTTTTGATTGTTTGTCTTTTTGGTGTGGTTTGGTTTTCAGTTTTACATTGTGGATCAGATGTCTGAGGGATTACAAAGTTGTATCTTAGTACTGAGTATGGCTATTAATTTCTGGTTATTTGGAAATAAAGGTGGCATTCTGTTTTTGGTGTATTATTGCTAAATAGGTAGTCTTTATCAAATAACATACAGTTTGAATAGATACCCCCCTTGAGTTTTTAAGTGACTGATTTCATATTACCCTAATCATATTTTTGCTGTTTTCATAGTTCCTCTTGGCCTTATGTATATATATATTTTTAGAAATTAATTAATTAATTTTTTTTATTTGACAAGCAGAGTTAGACAGTGAGAGAAAGAGAGAGACAGAGAGAAAGGTCTTCCTTCTGTTGGCTCACCCCCCAAATGGCCACTAAGGCCGGTGCACTTTGTTGATCCAAAGCCAGGGGCCAGGTGCTTCCTCCTGGTCTCCCGTGCGGGTGCAGGGGCCCAAGCACTTGGGCCATCCTCCACTGCTCTCCCGGGCCACAGCAGAGAGCTGTACTGAAAGAGGAGCAACCGGGACTAGAACCCGGCGCCCATATGGGATGCTGGCGCCGCAGGCGGAGGAGTAACCAAATGAGCCACGGAGCTGGCCCTCTTGGTCTTTTACAGTTACTGAGGATTTTTGTTTGGGCTGTGAATGGGACATAAAGGAGGATCAATGATTGAGATTTTGAAACGTGACTATTTGTCTGTAATGGCTGTGGCAAGTAATCCCTGATAGAGAACTTCCTGTTAGAGTTTATAGTTTCCATTTGTTCTGCCATGGAAAATGAGTGTACATTTATACCCAAATGCTTTATAAAGACATTTTTAAGCTCTGCTCACCACCAGACACTGGGAAAGGTAATTTGAGTGGAATTTTTTTGGTTTTGTTTTGCTTTTTGTTAATATAGAGCATGAGATGTCAAAGGAACCAGTTGCTAATGGTCTGTTTACTCCCAGATTGTTGGATCGAACTCTTCAGGGCAGTTTCAGAAGGAGAGTTTGGCCTCTCTGCCATTGCTTGAGTGAAGAGTGTCCTGGGGCCCTGCTGGGGAAGACCAGAACTCTGTAGAATGAATGTGTACTTAACTAGACAAGTGTCAGTTTTATTCATTGTGATTTATTTTACATGAGTTGTATCCTAACAAATAGTAAGACCCCATTGTGAGCTGTTACCATGTCATCCTGCTTAGAATCTCAGATACACATCTTTGCTCACTACCACCTTGTCTTCATGGAGGTGGTGCTGCGTGTTCTTTCTCTGCTTCTCCTTCACCCCACGGCACCTGTGACCAGTGTGTAGTGTTTACTCCTTAGCGTTTCTCCCATCTGATGTCTGAACTCTTGGAGAAGACCGTCCACTGCTGACTCTCCAGCAGGCAGCTCCTGCCAGCCAGACGACACCCACCCATTTGCGTCCCAATGTCATGGTTTTTAGACTTCTTTCACAGCTATGCAGAGGATTTTCGCATGTTTCAGAATTGGAGGTTGCTATCTGTGAACTTATATTCCATGAAACACATTTTATTGTGTACTATTGAAAGGATGAGGTCATTCCTTTGGCTACTGCCTGTCTTGCTTTTGCCTGAGCACCCCGCGCTCCCCCCACCCCTCTTCCTGTGCTTCCTGCCTTCCTGTCCTGATTGAGTCATGCTCATAGATTCAGTAAATGGGAGGCTTCTCTTAAACATCACAGCGTTGGACTCAGTGGCTTGCATGATTTTTATCTGTGAACCTTACCTTCCTAACAATAAGTCAGGCCACAAGACAGTTGGACTCTGAGGAGTTCGGCCCTGTTAACCTGATAGTTTCCCTGCTATGAGCCTGTTCTCTTGAAGTTGATCTTGAAGACCAGGTGTGGCTCAAACTATATTATTTTTCTGTAAATCTCATGGTTAGCTCTCTTACTACCCTTTGTCTGCTCTAAAGGTGCCCTGGAATATGTTTCGGATTCTGGGCTAATTTAACTCAGCTTCTCAGCTCTGTATGTTTGGGGACAATAGCCCAATGGTAATTCGATGTTAAGGCTAGAGAACTTATTATTCAATGTTACAAATACACGTATAAATGACACTTGGTTATCTTCTCCTAGGATTAAAAACATGACATATCTGTGTGTGTATATATATGTATGTATAATATTAGTATACATACATATGTACACATACCATATCTAAAAGTCTCATGGCCTTCCATGTCCTTTATTGTTGTGTCATCTTGAGTGTCATATTGGTAATTGTTATGTTCTTCCTAGTTGTAAACTAAGCCTAAAAACCAAGGCTTTCGTGTGAAATTCACAGATCTCCAATATATAAATTAAGTGCATATAAAGGCACTCTAAAACACAGTACTAAGCCTTCGCTTCTGTTTCTGTTCTACTCTGCTTATTCAAAGTTGATCTTTTTTTCTTATCATTTACTAAGACTGTGTTAGGACACAGTTTAATGAGCAGCAAATAACTAAGGATTACAAGTGATTTGTGTGGTATAGTAAGACTACTCATTTTCTTCAAATTCACTAGTAAATTCCAAAATATTTAGCGAGACAGCAGTCTTACTCATATAATGTTGTCTCTATTATATCTGGCCAGGTGTCCTGCAATGGAAGCAAAACAACCAAAATTTCACCCTTTGTAGGGCCTTTCCCACCCATGACAGAGCATGGACAGAGAGTACAGGGTGGAAAGGCCCTTTTAAGTTGCAGTCCCACTTAAGTTTGATTCTGGATTCTGAAGGCAACTTCACTTTTGGACTAGGATGGAGAGGAGACACTATGAAGCCAGTGGGCCAGTGAGTGGGATTGAAGATGAGCTCCTCACAAAACTCCAGGGCTCTCAGGTTTATGGATATGTCATTTGTTAATCCCAGGGGAAGATAACCAAGTGTCATTTATACGTGTATTTGTAACACTGAATAATAAGTTCTCTAGCCTTAACATCGAATTAGAATAGAACCCCCAACTACAATAAAAATGTAAAAGTGGGTAGGCAGCACTATTGAGATATTATTCACACTAAGCCAGTGGTAAGTCACTCAGTAGAAGTAAGTTGAGTGATTCTGGGGTTGCCCTGAGGCCTGCCTGTCTCTAGGGGACCCTTGTACAAATTGCTGATTCAGAAAATCATTACTTTGGTGGTTCAAGTGGTGCTTTAGTGGCCTTAAAGAGTTATTTGACACACCTCCCCAAACAGCTAAGTTATCCCCATGATTATACTGATTAATTGCACACTCTGTGGAATTAGTGTTTTTTCAATGAAAGATTTTCCTGCATTTGGAAAATAAAGCATAAAACTCCTGTGCTTTAATTTGATAATACATGTACTTCTCCTAAGCATGACTCTGAGTGAGGGTTTGGTGGTTTTGTTTGTTTGTTTGTTTGGCCATTGTTGTCTGGGGTACATGCACGTATCTAAGGCTGTGTTTTTATTCTGCATGGAGAACGTCATTTTTGACATACCAGAGGATGTTCACTGCAAATTGGTTCAGACATTTTCTTCCATCTTTGACATTATGAATTGAGTTAAAATTGTTCAAGGAGAGAGTTGTGGTAGTAAGAAGATGAGTGGAATAATGTTTGTTATTACAGTACAAAGTAAAAATATAACTGGAATACTCCAAAAAGAAGCAACATATTGTAGAAAAAGGCTTTGATACTGGAATTGGGAGTTTATGTTCTAGTTTTATCTCAGTATCTGTATGACTTCTTCAACTGAATAAGCTGGTTACCCCTTCTTAATTTTACTGACTTGGTTATCACAAGGACTAAAGTGCCCACTTAATGAGTTCCTGGGGTGTGTTCTTACATAAATTAAATTACTTTTCATGCTATATAATGCTTTAGTGAATGTAGATTCTGATCCATGGGCAGTGCCCTCAAGTGAAGAGTTCTGGTGGTGACTCAAGCCGCTCAACACATGTGGGACTGCAGTGCGCACGCTCTCTTGAAGGCAGGGCAGCGCCTAGACAAGCTGCTGTGACTCAGTGAGGAAGTGCAGCCGAAACTCATGGTTTCCAGCAGAATCAGAGCTAGACCATGACTGACTGTCCTGTTTTGATGACTAAAAGGACACCAGTGATAGGGTTAATGCCAGTCTTTACCAGAAAAAATGGCCGACTTCCCATTTCCCATTATTCCTTGTTACATACACGCTAAGTGTAGTCACCCTTCCCTCACCTGGCCTTCTATTCTGATTTTAGAAAGAAGAGGAAGACAAGGATTTCCTGGGCTGTGGGGTAGCTAGCATGTTTGTTGGGATTGAGGCATAGTTCTTGTAGTGTGAAATTTATTTTAAATTTTTATTTTTAAATGACTAGTAACAGACAGAATTGTCCTGCTATAGTAATACTGTAGGAGAGATCCAGCACTCTTCTGAAATTCTAGGAACTGGGAGCATAATGTCAACTTCTAATTTGTTGCAAACTCACACTCTTATCTCCAGGATGGGAGCAAGGTAATTACAGTCGACAGCTAGTCAGAAGTGTAAGGGTATTCCTGCATGTCCACAGATCCCAATGAGAAATTTAAGCCAGTGGGAACGTTGCCAAATAAATAGTCAAAAATGATTTTCTATCAGTTTAAATAAAATTCAAAATTTGAGCTTATGTTAGAAAATCACAAACATAGATCAGCACAGTGAATTCTTCCTGTGAAGGTTTTTTGTTTGTTTGTTTGTTTGTTTAAATAACAGTAGTTCCTAAAGTTCATCAGGATTTGCATTACTTGATTTAAAAAGGATGTGGGCCAGGATTTGCATTCAAATACGTTTGGGAAACATTGTTTTAACTAAATCAAGTGTCTTCACTGCAGGACTTCTCAGAGCCTTCAGCGCACTAAGATATGATGTAAATTTCTAAGGGAAGGTTTTGGATAGCTTTTAACATTTCCCAGATCCCTTTAATTAGTCTCCTTTTTGGTTTTTTGGAGCTGGTTATGGGATTGCTATTCCATAGAAGACACTTATTTGTGATGCAGGATTGCCCTTTATTAGAATTATATTCTTACTTTTGCTTTTCTCCATATATTTTACTAGGAAGTCAGAGTCCTCACATAAGGGAATGTGTAGAAACTCAGTTTTCTGCCATGTTTTTGTTAATTAGTTGCTTCGAGTTAACGTGGAGATGGTAGCAGTTAATTGTGAGACGTCACAGATTCTGTGTATATCATTTGTACAGCCATAAAGTACCCAGAGACCTTTTAAGAATAAAACACCATGTAAATGTAAATTATCACCGCCTATAAGACACTTTCATTAATTTCATATCAAATTCATGAGTGTTTTGAGCTCTGGGATTTGAGAGACTTTGGTATTGGGCCTCTTCATTTATTTATACATTCTTTTCAGAGTTTATACACGAGCAACATAGCATAGTGCTAAGACCACAGCCTCGGGAAACACACTTGCCAGGGTTTGCCCCTATATCTGTGTGGCCTTGGGCAGTTTATACCTTAGTTTCCTCATCTGTAAAATGGAGTTGTGGCACTAGGGTTGTTGTGCAGACCGAATGAGTCAATTTTCATGGAACCCTTTGGGTTGTGGCTGATAAAAGATAAGGAGTCAGCTGCTCTTATTTGAGTATAGCAGGAAAGGCAGACATGGAAAAAATTAAAGGACTATAAATAATAAGAGCATGTATATTTTCTGAACCACTGAAAATTCCAGTCATTGTTTAATGAAGTAGCCCTTTCAATGTACTTTTTGGAAAAAAAAAATCATCGGGTAACTGGAAATGGGTGAGGGCTGGGGCCAGGGACAGAAATTTATTCTGAGTCAAGCATGTTTATGATGAGTTCTGTAGTCTGATGCTGGGGAACAAAAGGCTCATTCTTCAGTCCCCAGAATGAGGACTAACAGTGAAACAGCCTTGCTTAGTATTGTCCTGCAGCATCAGATAACTTTCATCAAGGGTTGTCACAGGATGATGTGTTCCACCACACAGGTGCTTCGGTTTCAGTAGTGGGAGAAGCACTTAGCATTTATAGATCTTTTTTTTAAAAAAAGTGGCCTTTTACTAACGACAGGATGCAAACCCAAACATGACCCTGTTATTATCCCACTGGCCAACCACCAGAAGGATTGTCTGTGTCCCAGATTATCTCCAGAAATTATTTTATTGACAAGTTGTACTTCTCTGTCTCTAGTTTTGTCCACGGGGCTTGGAGCAGTCGCATGTGTCCAGGTGCGCTAATCTACCAAAGAGGATGCTCCTGGAAGCAGCCCTGTGCATGGAGTGGATTTATGAGACCATTTTTCCCCTTCATGTAATATTTTCATTGTTGTCCAATTCCCTTACAATAGGAAACCATGGGTATGTTGGAAGAAAAATCGGAAGTCAAATAGCAAATATAATACAAAAAATAAAAAAGCAATAAAACCTGAATTCTGTAGACATTTGTTATACATAGTGCTCCCAAGTTAAAAAAAAAAAAAAAAAGAACACAGTTTTTTCATCTCCTTCTTGGGACAGCAAGATAAAAGCTTATTAAATAGATCAGCAGAAGTATCTGTGTTTGGAAAAAAGGAGAAAGTTGCTTGTATTTTCTGCTTCGAACAGTTATTCAGGGGCAACAGCAGAAGCAAGAGAGTCCTTTATTCCTGCCATTTGGCCCTTCCTAATAATCAGATTCGCATGCAGGTTTTAGCAGCGGGATGGGCTCAGTTGGGACAGCACACGTGTTGCCTTTCTGGATTGTTTGCTCACTGTCGACTCGGACTTGTTCTAGAGGAGGCTGCCGGTTGACCTCCTTTGTCTCCAGCAGGATTGATTGATTGACGGATGTTGTGTCTGTTCATTTTCTGCATTCTTCTCATTTCGTCGAAAAAACTGTGGCGTGGTATCCCATGTTCCTCACACACATCATTTTTGCAGAAGAAATTTGTTTAGCCAATATGTCACCTTAGTTTATGAAATCTTCTCTCGCTTTTGTTCAGCCCCCAGTGCTCTGGTTAGGTCATACCATTCGTTTCATGCACGGAGAGCATCACCAGCAGCAAAATTTAACATTTGGTCCTTTTAGGTATAAAAATGAATCAAATCCCTGACAAGATTTATTTATGGTTTATATTTCAGGAGCCACCCCCCCCCCCAACTACACATGCACCCTTTTATGAGCATACAGCAAATGTTACTAACGGGTACTTTTAGTTTTTAAAATATGGACAACAGTACTCCATGCAGTAAAAGATTTGAGCGATTAATGCTACCCTTATGCCTCTTTTGAGTAGTTTTAGCCATGGGGCTTGGCACTGCCACCATTGTCTTTGTGCCAAAAAATATCCGCAGCGGCTGTCGCATTCTAGTACTGGAGGGTTGTCTCGAAAATTCTGCAGTGAGCGCGCAGGGTTTGTTCATCACCGCTATGTCTTTAAAATATTGGGAAAATAGAACCTTAGCTCTTTCGAAGCTCTGTTGTGGTTGTGGGGCTGGTGGAGGTGGGGGGGGGGGTGAAGAATGGAGAAAGGAGGAATGAAGCTGTTGGCACCAGCCCCTTGGTGTAAGTGACAGAATTCCATGCCTAGCATAGAGCAAACATACATATTTAGGAGCTTTTGTGTTCATCAGCTCACATAGGTACTTAAAGAGTCCCCCTCAACAGTGTCATTAGTGCTTTTGGAAATTTTGTTATCTGAAACAAATGTTCCAGTGAATTTTAAGCAGAAAGTCAACATCAAGACCATAGCTAATTTTTAATGGACAATTTACACAAAAGGTACAGGTTTTTTTTTTTTTTTTTTTTTTTTTCCCCCCAGAAACGGAGGTGTCATTTTAAAATGGCTGCTTTTTATCCTTGGGAGATGATCGGAGTTGCTCTCTTCTGTTGGGGAAGGTGCTTGGGTTTTATCCACAATCCCTGCTTATTTTGCTCCCAAACAGGGGTTTGGGCTCCGAGGGCAGATTTATAGTTGAATTTGGGAACAAAAAGATGTAATAAAGTTAAAGGCTTACACAATCAGAATGAAATGTGTTTGCTCCTGATCTCTGGAGCGATCTATTTGATGGTAAAAGTGGATGCTACAGATGAAATCTTCACAAGGAGCATAATCCTTCAAAAAAAAAAAAAAAAAAAAAAAAGGCAGGGCCACCTCCCAGCCTCCTGCTGGCTGCGCTGCCTCTTTGGTACCTCGCAGACTTCGACAGAGTCCTGGACGGGTGCCCATTGATGTCATGGAAACACTCAAATTACTGAGAATGATTCATGTCTATGCTGGTCTCTTATCCTCCCCCACACAAACAGGAGTAGATTTTTAACCCTGACAACTTGTAATTTGCAGTGGGTTTATTTTTGTATCTGGATAAATATTTTTTAACAAGCAAAATTAAGATTAAGCAGTCTGTATCTGATATGATAGTAAAGAGTACTTGGGGGACTCTGTGCACCAGGGTTTCAGAATCTTCTCCCTGCACCCTCTTCGTTGTCTCACTTCCAAACCACCCCCTGCCGCCGCCGCCCCCCAGCCCCATGGTCTTCCCTTCCTGCTCTTCCTCTTTCTTTCTTTCTCTCCCACCTATTCCACTGTCTTTTTGAAATCTTCTCATTTGCATTGCTCCTCTAGCTTTAAAATAATGGAAAGAATCACCCCAACTTCTGGGTGTGAAGTGAGGCAGATCCTGGTAGGAAAATGCTCCTTTCCAGCTCTGTGTCCTGGAGTAGAATTAGGAAATGATGCTGGCTGGTGAAATTCTGCAGGGGGTCACTTGGGTAATTCCTTTTAGAGGAAAAAAAGTAGGTGGTCTTTCTTACTCCTGTTGTATTTTACAGTTCAGTGTTTAGAAATTACAAAACCAGGACGTATGATCTTCAGTTTCCTTTGAAGTCAGAGCAGATTCTATTGTATTTATCTTTCTGTTTTGCTGCCTTTCTACCTGTCTGCCTGCCCATCTACCTGTCTGCCTGTTGCCGAACAAGTGAATATTATGTCACAGTGAATTATGCAGTGGTTGCATAGAGGATTTTTTAGATGCAAGAGGTTAAAGAAGGACACGTGTCCTTTGATACAATGCACAAAACTATTTGTTAGTAACATTTATGAAGACAAGCTAAAGGGTGTAAGCAGCTTCAATTTGACTTACACAATGAGTGACTATGTATGATCATTTACTCTGCTTGTACAGGAAAGTGCATTTTTGCTTCAATGTGAAAGCCCCATACAATGAAACTTACTCTCTTAAATCTCTCAGGACAGGCAGTCTGGGGGATGGTATCTTATTTCGCTGGAATTGAAACTGATATGAGCATTGATTTTATACTTTGCACTGAACACTAGACCAGAAGTGGGGTTGAGGGGATGTTTTCCTAAGTTTGCAATTCATTGAAATCAGTAGAAAAGTTAATATTGGACAAGGGAGGGTTAATTCTTAAGACTCAGGTTGGCTTTCTTTGCAAATCACCTTCCATGTGGATTGAATTTATCAGATCCACTCTTTGTGTAGTAGAAGGAAGGCACGTTCTGATAGTTGACTGAAAGATGAAAAGACTACTGTTACTTTTAGCATTTGTGTTCACTTGGGTTGAGAGAGGAAAACTTGGGGGCTGTAAACTCTAGAAGGTTGTCCGTTCAGTCCCTCCAAATACAAGTTTTGAATTTTCCCAGTGGGAAAAGAATAGTGCCATGTAGCTCTACTCTAGAAGAAAGAAGCGTCCTTCAGTCTTGAGTGGGGTAGGATCCTGGGCACTTGACTGCCTCACTACCCCCTTTTAAGTCCTGGTACAGACAATTTTCTGTGATGACTTTTCCTGTTGTTAGTTGTATTCTACTGCTTAGATGTCTTATAATGCGATTTCATTATCTATCCTGCCGTTTTTTCAGGCTAAGTATACTTTCAAAAGAAACTAATGTGCATTCTTGATTTTATCCTTTGATATGGCCCAATAGCATTTGAGGCTCTATACATCTCTGTGGAGAAGTCTACAGATAAAAATTAGGTTGTCAGAATTGGAACAAGACGTTTTCATATCCCTGGATACTTGTGCTGCTGAGTCTACTGGTAGAATGTGAACTTGGGTTCAGAGTGGACAAAAGTCATTAACCCTCCTTCTCCAATGTAAATTTCATCATCATCTTGATTGTGATGGGACTTACTTTACCCCAGGGAAAGGGAGGAGAGAGAGAGAGAGAGAGAAGGGGAGAGAGAAAGAAAGAGTAAAGGGGAGAGAGAGAGAGAGAGAGATTCAGAATTTTGAGTAGTTTCTTTGCTAAATTCACCATCTGGAGAGCCTGTGATTGATTAGCTTTGGCCTCACCATTAAGTGTCAATATAATCAATGGGAATTACTAGGCTAGGGTCATTACATAGATAATTTGCCTGCTGTGTAAATAAAAATGAAATTGTTTAAATTTCGGGAGAGAGAAAGAAAGTGAAAATAAGGACTGACAATTTGTTTGTTAGAGAAAGTGGAGGCCATTGGAATGACAGTTTTTGGAAGTGTGGAGCAGTTTGGCTAAGAATAGGAATGAAGGATATTTTTTTCCAGTTTATCATAGTCAGAGTGAGGAAGTGCTGTTCCCTCTCTTGCTTGCATACATTGCCTACTTTACGTATGTAAACATCGGAGAAGAGAAGTAGATGCCTGTTACCTGCAGGAGGATTTTTTTACAAGGAAAAACATCATTTACACTTTTTTGTTATTTCTCTTGGCAGGTAAAACAGAAAGAGGCTCCTACTCATCTTATGGGAGAGAATCAAACTTACAGGGTTGCCACCAGGTAAGTGAGAATCTGGGTTGAGGAAGGGTTTGGGAGGATGGACCTGGAAAATCAGTTTGTTTTGTAACTGTGGCTATACGTGTTCAGCTGTGACACTGAGATGTACTGAAAGTCTGTCTTTCATGAAAGAACAGAGAGCTTAGGACTAACAAACACTTCATCTTTAGATCTCTGCCGTTTCAGAGCTGTAGTCGCTGGCTTGTGTTGCTGCTTTAATCCTCAGCCGGGACCAGTGGCACTGTTTGCAAACCAGCAATGCCAGTTAAAGTGGTTCTATCAAAAGAGTTTATTTGCAGTTAAGAACTTCAGAATTTCTTCCACAGGAAATGCTTTGTGGAGGCATATGTCATACTCTGGGTTTTGGGTGGCGATTGGCGATTGCCCTAAATTATAGTTTTCATAGGGGCTGTATGATGTTGTGTGAAAACAGGGTTGTATTGAGGGATAAAAATGTCTGTGAAAATATGATTTGTTGTCCCTTTTTGTTTCTGAATTGTTTTTGGCTGAAAGTCAAGGCCAGCAGGCTAACAGCAAAGCCGTCTCAAGGGAAGCATGCGTGAGCTAGAAAAATAAGAGTACTTTAATTAAATAATAAAATGCCAGTGTAATACAAAGGTGTAGCGTGTGTGTTTGTGTCTCTTACGGTCTACATTTGTATACTTTTAACTCTCCAGAGAGAGCCCTTTGCTAAAAATACTATCAATAGGAAAAGACATAAGCTTTGTTTTAAGACTGAGATTTTATACATGTTTTCTATTTGATTTCCGTATCGGTGTGAGTCATATATTTAAAACCTTTCAAAACATTTTATACGTCGTTTTTACAAGTGCATTGCTTTCTTACTTTAGAAAACTCTTACAGAATTTGATAATCCTCTTTAAAATCCGAACCGCTTTGCTGTTTTATTCTTTACGGAAACAGAAGGGACATTCTTTCTGTGCTGGAAGGGGGATGCTACCTCCTGAACTCTCTCACCCTCCTGTTTTCTTTAAAGATATGGGGGAAAATTCTATTTTGCATTTTCAGTCACCCTGCTTTAATATATCTCTGAAAAAAATGTAAGCACACATTCGTTTCAGTAATTACACATAGCCTAGAAAGGAAGTTTTCTTTGCGTATCAGTCACATAGCACTAAAGGTGGAATTCTGGTGGGTTGGTCCCCCCCCCACCCCCCGCCCCGTATATATTTGCATTTTTAAAGTTTACTCCTCTGGCCCAGTTACACGTTCAGTTCAGTCATATTCGGCATCTGAAAGATTTGTTGCGATGAGGTGAACAGTGCTTGGTTAAGCACTCCTGCCGGAGTGCAGTTCATGGCAGTTTGTTTGGAAAGAATTCTGCAGGAAAGAAATTTATAGCCATTCCAGCGCAACGGAAACATCTTTGGAATGTGAGTGCAAATGTTCGGGGCAGATAGCCTGGGCGACAAGCCTCTCCGTGCTGTGTCTCTGGTGGAAAGCTCGCAACTCCTGCAGAAGAGCCTGTTCCTGTGGGTCTGGTTTCAGAGGGTCAAGGCAGAGGTCATTAGAGTTTTGGGGAGAAGAAAGTGTACAACATCCTTCCTTTCTGCAGATGGTCATGGCAGAGGGCTCTGTTTTCGCTGGGCCCCTTTGGCTGGTCATTGAGAGAATAGGCTTCCTCGCCCCTGTATCCTTTCTTCCTAATAGGAATTGGCGTGATTCCTCACAGACACAAAGATTTCCTCTGCTGAGTAAGCGTGAGGCCCCTTAACTTGTGAAAGCATCATCCAGACCGTGTGAGGCTGTCTGTGTGTGCAGCACACAGACCCTCCTCCCTCTGCTTGTGGGGAACACTTCCCTACTTCCCGCGGGCGAGACTGAAGTTAAATTTTTTTTTTCCAAACACAAGGTGAGAAGTGGTAATGGGCAGAGGGTGGAATAGAGGCGGGTGACTGGCGTGTGATGGCTGGATTTCTGGGCCTTGGGAGGTTCATTCTGAGACATCTGTGTCCAGGCACATGCTTTTTGCATAAAAGAACAGGACTGCCTTTGCTGTTCTTTCCAAAGTCTTCCTAATGTAGCCGCGGAGTGTAGAGCTTCCTTCATTCTTTATTTCTGCTGCAGGGTTGTGAGTCTTGCAGGAAGTGACTGTCTGTGCTTAGCTGCTTAGCATGGGCTCAGCAGTGTCCCTAACTGTGTGATTACTTCGGGATAAAGAAAAGCGGAGGTTTGGCAATGGACTGTTTAGGGAAGTAGGTCCTGGACGTGGAAAGTGTACATGGTAGGAATCTCTGTTTTGTGCAATTTGAGAATAGAACAGAACGTAGTGTGTCTTTTGGTGAATCAGTTTCCTTGTGCCGTGTTCTTTGAGTCCCTGTCTCAACCCCAGCTATGCAGACCAAAGAGGCGCGGTCTGGTCTCTGTATCTTGGGCTTGGAGTCTAAATAGCAGATCACAGCTGAAATGCTTCCCCACTGTGTGACCTGGTGAGTGACTCTGGGAAGGGCAAGCTTTTGTTTTCTCCTGTTTACTACATTACCGAGATGCTGGAGAGTAAACCTCTAGCTGAGGTGCCCCGAGGAGTTCCAAAAGCTGCTTTATCATGTTGTAATGATGTGTCCTGTGGACTGAAAGGGAGGAGCAGTGTGAGATGGGAACAGGCTTGTTCCAGTCCCAGTAGCCTTTTATCTGGTGTGGAGAACTGGTGGTGTTAAGCAACAGGTAGTACAGCGCTGCCCCTGGGGAGTAAATCATTATTGCAAGATGTATGTTGTTTCAAAAATACATCAGGTTAAACATTGTGTGTGTATGTGTGTGTGTGTGTGTGTGTGTGTGTAAAATCTCCTTTATGTTTATCTTAAGGATTTAATGCTAACAGCGATACACATTTTTTAAATCAATGTTTTAGCAGAAAAAAAGCAAAAATTAGGGAGATCTTTATTATCTGTTCTTTTCATTAAAAAATAGTAAATGGAAAAAATAAATTCATTAGTGCATTCCCATGTGAAATTAATCAGAAGTAAAGATGTTGACTTTCTGGGACTTTAGAAATTATATAGAAAATGAACTTAAAGGCAAATAAAATTGGCCTAATGGACTTTCTTTTTGTTTTCGCTAAACATGGGAAAACTAATTTAAACAAAATTAGGGTATGAAAGTCACACACTGGCTCAAAATGTTTCTGCCAGATTGCAGCCTTATACTACTTTTACTGGCTGAGAAAATAAATTTTGTAATGGAAAGTCTGACAGAAATGAAAATCATAGAAATAAACTTTTTTGCAAGATGGTTTTACCCCAGTCTTATCATAGCCAATGGCTAATATCTATAATGAATATCGTTGCAAATGGCAGAGTGAAAAAATATCATTTGCTTTTGGCCGCTTTAGCTGCTTTGAATGTTCATTGATTTGCAAACTTTTAATTTTGCTGAAATCCACTGTTTTTCAATGAAACGATGATGTCAACACAAATGATCGTTATTTGGGCCAAAGAGTCCCCTTTAAATGGATGGGAAGTTCAACATTGATTATCAGGAATGGTTTGTCTTCCTTTTCAGGAATGTAGCCTGACTCTCAAACCATGGTTTCATTATTAATCTCTTCTGGGCAGGATAGATTGTGTGTGCGTGTGTGTGCGCGCGCACGCGTGTGTGTGTTTGCGTGTGTGTGTGTATGGGGGGGAGGGAGAGAGAGAGAAAAAAAAATGGGAGAGAGAGAAAGTGGGAGAGTGGGAGAGAGAGAGAGATTGATGTCCAGAAAGCAGGGTCCTACCTGAGACCAGTCAAGTTAGAATTTCATGAGTTGGGCCTCTTATGATGTTCTGCTTTTCTGAGGTTCTAGTAATTGATTCTCATGTACAACAACTAGGTTTGATCATTTCCTAGAATCGTCTGTAAAAATACCCTGTAATTTAACCACTGTGTTAAACTCTGGCATTATTACTGACCTTGAAAAAGCTTTTAGACTTCTTGCCTTAATTTGATTATTCAAGGCATGGAAACATATCACAGATGATTTTCATTTAAAGAGCAGTACAAATTAATAATATATTGAAAATCAGTGAGATACTTTGAAATCTTTATACAAAATTCCACAACGGAATGTCCCAGTCCATATCTTGTTTTCGGTGGTGAAGGCCAAGGCTTTAACCTCATATGAATCCTTTTTTCTTTCTCAGAAAGTAATCAAATAGAACTATGCTGTTCCAAGTTATTTGCTGTTCAGATCTTAAAACTGATCAGTAGGATTTAAGAATTAGTCCTAATCTAGGAAAATATTGTTAAATTCCAGAAACTTTGAAGCTGAGGAAACGGGTCTTCTCCATTGTAACTTGCTTGGCTCCTGAGTCTTCTCATTTTTGAGTCATTGAAGTTAAACATGTAGTTGATTCTGAAATGAATCGCATTATGAAGAATTGATTTTTTTTCCTTTTAATCATTTTCGATACAAAAGGTATTGCCAATGACTTCATTGTAAAACTCTTGCCTCTTTCAGGTTTTCATTTCTAAAGTCAAAATTGAAAGGATATAAGCAAAAAAAAGAGGGCATATAATCCCTTTGTGTATTATGAAAATGACGATATGAGGCTTGTGTAAACAGAAATACATATTGCTTTTTAATTCGATATTATGCTTAAATGTTTGTTTTTTGGGTTCAGTAATTCAGTCCAGGTCCTGTGCGTTTTTTCCTAAGATCCACTCCAACACAGGGTCCCTGCTGTGTATGGCCAAATCATTCCGTGTTTTCTCTCTGGTGTTTTTTCGGATTTGCTCTTATTCATGTGCGTGTTGAACACTGGTTTCCACCAGGATTCTGTATAGTCCTGGAGGTCAGAGGTCTTGTCTGCTCTATCTTGCTTAGTGTACCATGCGCCTCGCGGGCAAGAACTATAATGACCTAATGCTTACTAGGGGACTTCAAAAAGTTTGTGGAAAGTGGAATTAACATTTAAGTTCATTTTGGTACAGGCAAGAAAAAAAGGTGACACTCGTGCATGATTTTTTTCCTAATACTCATTTTCTATGAACCTCTGGAAGACCTCTCATGCTTACCCAGTATCACTTTTAGAAAACGTTTTGAAGGCATAAGTCTGAGTAGCAATGTGTATGTACCATATCGTGAGCATCTTTTTTATGCACGTGAAAACCAGAAAGCCGTATTATCTCAGAGGAAGTCCTTTGGAAGCCTGTGCTTTTAAAGTGCCCTGCAGACCCTGGAAGCATGAAGAGGTCATACTGTGGAGAGGCACTCACTCGGACTTTCCTGGGCTTGGTAGTTACTTACCTGGTAGCTTTCTCGCCCTGGGCCCAGGCAAGCATAAAGTGGGAATCAGGAAGTTCTGTGTTTCTGGTGGGCGCGTTATTGGAACCTAAGATCGGAATCCCAGTCTGATCCTTTAAACGTACCAGTGGTGGGCAGGGCGTTGGCCGTCCCGCCGGCTTCAGACCTCGCAGGGCCCAAGTTTGCAGCGTGTGTGCCATCACACTGCTCCTTGAGCTCACTTTTTTTCGGGCCTCAACTCACCCTTTCTGGGAGGTCGCTCTGGTGTCCCCCGTCTCAACAACCACCAGTGCTTCCCAAAGGAGAGAAGGGATTCATTCTCTCATCGCATCGGTGAATAAATATTTATTGACAGTTTAGGTGTGTGTGAGATGCACACCGGGAGCTATTGCAGAGGAAACTCAAGCCACATTCGAATTTTTTTTTTTTTTTTTATTTTATTTTATTTTTTTTTGACAGGCAGAGTGGACAGAGAGAGAGAGACAGAGAGAAAGGTCTTCCTTATGCCGTTGGTTCACCCTCCAATGGCCGCCGCGGCCGGCGCGCTGCGGCCGGCGCACCGCGCTGATCCGATGGCAGGAGCCAGGAGCCAGGTGCTTTTCCTGGTCTCCCATGGGGTGCAGGGCCCAAGCACCTGGGCCATCCTCCACTGCACTCCCTGGCCACAGCAGAGGGCTGGCCTGGAAGAGGGGCAACCGGGACAGAATCCGGCGCCCCGACCGGGACTAGAACCCGGTGTGCCGGCGCCGCTAGGCGGAGGATTAGCCTAGTGAGCCGCGGCGCCGGCCCACATTCGAATTTGAAAACAATTTTCTTTTTAGTCGTCGTATATAGTAAAATGTTTCAAACACCCCAAAAAAAGTTAAAAAAATGATAAAACAAAATGCTGTGTACCTCCCATTTAGTAAGGTAGTTATTAATATTTGCTGTATTTACTTTGTGTCTAGAATATATGTAGGTATATATATGTTTCAGAAAGCCATTTTTCACTGACAGATCTAATAAGATTTTGCGCCTAGGTTTTTCAATATGCATCTCTTAAAAATTAGACACTTGTCTATTTAATTAAAATATTATTCTCACACCTAAAGAAATTGCTAATAATTTCTTAATTAGTCCATATTCAAATTGTTTCAGTTGTTCCCATGAAAATGTCTTCAATGATAAAAAAATATCTTTATGCATGACATTGGGTTTGTGTATCTCTTCATACTTTTTTTTAAACTAAAACAATTCTTCTGCCTTTTTTTTTTAAATGATGGTGTCTTTAAAGAGATCAGCCTAGTCACCTTACAGAATATTCCCTTTTGTAGAATTGTTGAGTTATTTCTTGGTAGGATTCTTTTCATTGGTTCTGTACGTTTTTTGCTAACATTAAAAATTATATCCAAAGATATGTTCAGCTTCAGCTTAAAATTTTTTTGACTAGAGGACTTTGTAGATGGTACTGAGTTCTTTATTCCACTAGGATGTTAACTTAGGCAATATTGGTCATGCTAATGTTAATCAGTTGGAAAGTGTTCTGTGACCCCCACATGCCCTAAAACCTTCCCCCCTTTTCAGTTAGCAAATAGTCTTTGTGTTGATACTTTGGCATTGGGCAAATACCCCTTTCCCCAACAGCCTTTGGCCTGATAGTTTTTACTCACATTGATGATCCTTTTGCTAATCTATAGGTTGCAATCTGGTGATTTTTTGAAAAAAAAATCTGTATATTTGTAGCAGTCATTCTTCTGTAATGATGTGCTTTCTTTTATTGTTCATTTTAACGCTCTCAATTTGAGTGCTCCATACGTATACTAATACAGTGTCAGTAGTCCTTATTTTTGATATGTTCCCTTGTTTGGAGAATGCTGGAAGCATTAAAGCATTTTTCAAATCACATCAGGGATATTGATAAAAATGTCTGTGGTTCAAGATGAGCGTCAAAAAAGCTTTAACTTTGGGTAGAAGAAGGTAATTGTAGATAACTCCAGTATTCTTCTGCTGAAATTTGGAGTCCTGTGATAATCTCTGTGCGCCTGGCTGTTTTGTTGATCTTGCAGTAAGTCCTGGAGTTCCTTGACATCTCCTGTTGCTCCTCTGTATTCTGGTCATTGCTGTTAAGCATCACACAAGGTTGACCATCAGGACTAATGCTGGAGGGTTGCTGGCGCTCTCTCCAAAGCTACCTATCAAGGATCCGTGAGATAGGGCAGTAATCCCTGTGCCAGTCCTTTCACAATCCTGACGTGTTGATGAGTGCACATCCAAACAAGTGGTTAGGGGTGCAGGCCAAAGGATACCTGGGGAACTAATAGTAGGCACCAGTGTAAGTCTCCAAGGTGCTTATTAATTATTCTCAGTTAAAAACTTCAAAAAATGGTGCTCGGAGAAGTAAAAGCAAGCAGACCCCAGGTCACATTCCCAAGTCATTTTCAGAGTCAGGCATTGAACTCCAACTGTCTAGTTTCAAAGCCAGTGCTTTTCCAGTTTGGTTCCCTGCTGCCCAAAGCCATGATGAGGTTTCTTGGCTTGGAGGTCTGTGTGAGATCCCATCTAGAAATCCACTTTAGCAGGTTCCAGGCCAGGGCCTGACATGGTCCCTAGAATAGAACGGCTTTGCTCAGATCTGTTCAGGTTTGACTGGAATTCTGAACACATTCTCTGGCAAGGGAAGGTCAGAGGCAGGTAGGTCATGCTGCTTCTGACTGCCCTGCTTAAATTTTAAAAAAATAAAAAATGAAAAAAAGGTTGCACGGATAATCTGTTCAGTAACAGTCTCAGAATTAGCATGTGCAATTTCCTTAAAACCAATGAGGATTTCCTGTGAAAAGGCTGGGGTGGAATATGCCAATTCACATTTCAGCAACAGCACGAACACTTTCTTTAAAATGTATAGATTGTAGTTTGGCCTTGATTTTTGTGCAATGCAGACAGAATCTGATTTGCTGTTACGCAAATTTGGATGCATCATAGATCAAATGATTGTTCCAAAAACACAGGAACTACGTGTAGTGAGATTCTGCAACAATACCTTTAGCAGAGTCTTAAATGTGACCCAATAATTTCTGATGATGGCATTTAACCCACTTGTGAAATATATGAAGTGACAGAATATGTGTTAGAAGCAGAGGCAAGTTTTATACAACGGTTCAAGACAGCTAGTGTATAGGAAAAAAAAAAAACCTAGAAATTGCTTTGAAATGATTTAGGAAACACCAAAGAAAAGGACTCTTGATATCCAAGTTGAAGTTTCACCAAGGTTTTGGGATTAGCATATTTTTTTCTTGTGAAAAGTGTTGAAGATTTTTAATAACGACTAGAATTAGGTCTATAATTCTTCATCTTTATAATTCTGATGTGTAAAGAGAAAAGGGAAACTCAGAAAAAAAATAATTGATGCATTACTGAGGTGTAGCAAATAAAATTTTGTGTGGAAAGACACTCAGGTATTAGGTAGAAGTCGGCATTGCCCTGTAGTTTCACTCTCTAAGAAAGGCAGTGTTCTCAGTGTCAGGATAACTTTTCAGTATGAATTGGCAGAAATAGTTTTCCTTTGTCTTGATAGCATTCCATTATCGATGCCTGAAACTTTTTTTTTTTTTAATTTTTTGACAGGCAGAGTGGACAGTGAGAGAGAGAGAGAGAAAGGTCTTCCTTTTGCCGTTGGTTCACCCTCCAATGGCCGCTGCGGCCGGCACCCTGCGGCCGGCGCACTGCGCTGATCCGATGGCAGGAGCCAGGTGCTTCTCCTGTTCTCCCATGGGGTGCAGGGCCCAAGCACTTGGGCCATCCTCCACTGCACTCCCGGGCCACATCAGAGAGCTGGCCTGGAAGAGGGGCAACCGGGACAGAATCCGGTGCCCTGACCGGGACTAGAACCCGGTGTGCCGGCGCCGCAAGGCTGAGGATTAGCCTAGTGAGCCGCGGCGCCGGCCCGCCTGAAACTCTTAACTGAAACCCAGAATTAAAATATTTGGAAAATACAATAAAACCTCATAATACCAAGTAAAAGGCTTTTATCAAAGGATTTCTTTTTTTAAAGAAAGAAATACTGTAGAAAGGAATAGATTTATTGAGTCTGCTGCTGTGCCTGATTGTGGTAGCCTGCTTAGAGTTGAAGCAGCCCGCTTCTCCGGCAGCTGTGTGTGTGTGCTCTAGGTGTCTCTGTGGGTTGTTTACTTGTATTTTCACTTACAGATAAACCAAAGTGTGCTTCCTAAAAGGTGGGGAGCACCGTGTGTTAGTGATTATTAACAGAAGTAGTTTCATGGGAAGGGAAAAAGTAAACCCTGCAAGAATATTTAGTCGCACATATTTCGGCATTTCTACTTCTTTTACTTAATGAGGAAAAAGTTGCATTTTGGATTTGGTGGCGTAGTGAGTTTAGCTCAGTACTGCCCAGTTTTTCGCTGAGTAGACTGTGGTATCACTGTTAGGTTTCTATGGTACTGAACGAAACCACGCATCCCTCATCTCTGTTTCCTTCTCTTTTCAAAAGACATCTTTTGGTGAAGGATTTCTGTCCTTTTTATTTTAATCAAATATTTATTTTCAACCCATAAAAATTGTTTTATTTAAAAAATTTAACAGATACAAGAAGATTGGTCATGTATATAGGATATGATGTGATGTTTCAGTCCTTTATATATCCATTGTGTCATTTTTATTTAGGGTCTATATGTTTATCTTTAAATATTTGACATTTCTTTAGTGAAAATGTTCCAAATCCTATCTTCTCATTTTTTTTTTTTTTAGATAAATGTATAGCACATTATCAAAGTTGTGTTTGTGTGCATTTGGGCAACAGTGGTTCAGTGATAAGAAACAATTAAGGAGGAGCATCACTGAGGTTTTCAAGCAGGAACCATCCCCTGGAGTTTGCATGTGAGGGTCTCTGCATGTTGGGGTTTGGCCGTGCATGCACACAGACTGATCCCAACTCATTTGTACAGGGAACAGCAGGGCACTGAATCTTCTGTTTTATTGGTATTGTATACAGTAAGTTATTAAATTTCATCTCTGTTATACACCTGCAGTAAAATAACAAAACATTGCTGCACTTAAAGAACATGTGTGTGTGGTACAATGCCCTCCCCCATTATTGCAACACCCCCCCCAACAGCTGCTTACAGATTTCAAGATCCATTGTATATATTCCCTTGAGCCCACCTCTAATAATCGAGACACATCTGCCATTGCAGTGTTATAGGCATATGTAGTTTTATTGAAAACTATACCTGTAAAAAAATTAAATAACTCCTACCTCAATTAAATTGGCAAGCTACCTTTTGCAAGGATCTCATTGCAGACCTCGGGAGACCTAGTGAGTTCATTTTATTCTTATATTACAAATCACTAAATATGTTATTTTTATTTAGCCAGGTAGCTAGCTTTTTTCATCCTTTAATGGTAGGTTACTTTCATCTCTTCTCACTTTTATTTTCCTTTTCCTATCATCTTTACAAATAAAAAAATAGTGTAAGCTGTGCATGTTGAAAGGCTAACCGTAATAAGTATAAGATAAATGCAGTTAAAGAGAAAAGATCCTACTATCAACTTTAACTCTTTAAGTAGTTATTAAATAAACAAAAGTTACAAACTCAGGACCAAAACCTTAATTTATGTCCTGCTTTAAGGATTATTTCAAGTTTCTTTGAGATCTATGTGATTACCATATTGGGAGAATAGGAAATACTATAAAGAGGGAATGAGTTTGCCAGTCATGCAAAACAGGCAGATGAGTTCCTGCTGCATTGAACCGTTTACCTTAGCATTTAGTCTGGTTGATGATTGACTCAGTAATGGATGGCTATTAATAGTTCTTATCTGAGTCCCATGTTGTGGCATAGTGGGTTAGGCTGTTGCCTGGGATGCTGGCATCCCATATGAACGATGGTTTGAGTCCAGGCTGCTCTACTTCCCATCCAGTTCCCTGCTAACATGCCTGGAAAAGCAGCGGAAGATGACCCAAGTACTTGGGCCCTGACACCCATATAGGAGACCTGGTTGTAGTTCCTACTTCCTGGCTTCAGCTTGACCCAGCTCAGGCCACTGCAGTCATTTGGGAAGTGAAAAGGCAAGTGGGAGATTGATCTCTCTCTCTATATAACTACCTTTCAAGAAAATAAATCTTATAAAAAGTAGTTCTTATCCCAAGAATTATTTCTAAAATACTTAGTGATATAAACACATTTCTTAGCAGAGCTTCATTATTACTTATCTATTACTTATGCAGTGTTGAGTGTGTGTATAATTTTTCGTGTGAATTAATCATGCCATATACAGTGGTTTAATTCTAGAAGACTTCGTAAATTTACTTCATATTTTCACTGAAAACAGAAATATACCAAGACAACCTGCACAATAAGAGAGAAAAATATATATACTCAGCTGGGGAATAAGAAAGATCCTCAGTACATAGTTTCTTAGAATGAAAGACCATTCTGTGCTATTCAAAAAGACTGTGCATGAATGGACTGAGGGAATGAGAAGAGTTCTCAAAGCCAGTATACACCCAGAAAATACATCCTCTGATAAAAACCAATAAGTAGATGATTTCAGAGGATGAAGCCACAGATACGTATGAGTTGATGACTGCCTTAAAGAGGCTAGAAAAATCAAGTATCAATAATGAGTCAGGATTAAAGATAGCTGCATATTTAAGTAGTGAATTCTCTTATAGGACAGTTGATTAAAGCCAGTGGACATTTGGTTTCCACTGGGGTTGCCTGAGCCCACGAGATAATGCTCAGTCTGGATCTAGGGTCTTCTCTGTTGCACTCTCGATTCAAGGCATTTCATGGGGTTAAATGGCTTCTGGATGGGGCCATTGCTTGTGACTAGTATCCAAAACCCTGAAGAACTCAAAATGCAGGATCTTAG
Source organism: Oryctolagus cuniculus (assembly GCF_051225735.1). NCBI lineage: Eukaryota > Metazoa > Chordata > Mammalia > Lagomorpha > Leporidae > Oryctolagus > Oryctolagus cuniculus. The sequence goes on from NC_142876.1 coordinate 23,107,292, forward strand.
AAGGCTTACAACTTCACTTTGTGGAAGTTTTCAAATAGAAAAAAATGCATTATGAATTATATTCAAACTTTTAAAACAAAACTCATTCACAAATTGGGGAATACATCTTCACTGAGATCATTTATTCCTTTGAAGTCCCATACACTGAACTTTTCTTCCCTTGGATGGGAGTCATGCCTATGGAAATATCTATTTCAGACATCTGAAGTCTGTCATGCTGAGCTCTGCAACTCAGAACTGTCGTGTAGAGAGAGTGGCATAGCACATCAGTGGTGGTAGAAGATGTACGATGGGCAGTGACATGTTGGCAAAGACCCTTGTCAGCAACTGCCACTGCCATGCCCTCACCGCCTGAGGAGTCTCTCAGAGGCCAGTGTTGTGGTCTAGTGGGTTAAGCCACTGCCTGCAGTGCCAGCATCTCATACGGACACCAGTTTGGGTCTCAGCTGCTCTACTTCCAATCTAGACTTCTGCTAATGGGCCTGGGAAAGTAGCAGAGGATGGCCAAAGTGCTTGGGCTCCTCCACCCATGTGGGTGACCTGGATGAAGCTTCTGGCTCCTGACTTTGGCCTGGCCCAGCCCTAGTTGTTGCAACCATTTGGGGAGTTAACCAGCAGATGAACGACTTCTCTCTGTCTCCCCCCTCCTTCTTCTCTCTCTCTCTCCTCTCTCTCTCTCTCTCTCTACTAGTTTACTCCCCAGTTGGCTGCAATGACCAGAGCTGCACCAATCCAAAGCCAGGAGCTTCTTCCAGGTCTCCCAAGCGGGTGCAGGAACCCAAGGACTTGGGCCATCTTCTACTGCTATCCCAGGCTATAGCAGAGAGCTAGATCGGAAGTGGATCAGCCGGGTCTTGAACCAGAACCCATATGGGATGCCGGCACTGCAGGTGGTGGCTTAACCTGCTACACCACAGCACTGGCCCCAAGACTGCTACATTTTCATCTAATACATCTTTCTTCATTACCTGCTGCAGATGGTCTTGTCTTTGTTTTAGATAGTTACAGGTATGGGTCTAGGAATAAAGTGCAGATACCTGAAGTCACCTCTGTAGAACCTCCACAAGCATTCAGGACCATGTAGAACATTAAAAATAATCTATTCTGCCAGACGTTCATTTTGATTTTTCAATAAATATTTATCATGAACTAGTACTCTATGACACACCAGAGATCTTGGTAGTACTGTCTAGTAGAAAACTTGAGCTGATAGTCTGATAAACTAATTTGAGGGTCAGATACTTACGTTTTTTGAACTCATAATCTGACCTTCTACTGGGACCTATTTCATTTTTTTAAAAAAATGGCGGAGGGAGAGAGAGAGAGAAAAAAAAAAAAAAGAGAGAGAGAGAGATCTTCTATCTCCTGGTTCATTCCCCAAATGCCAGCATCAGCCAGGGCTGGGCCATGCCCAAAGGCTGTAGCCTCAGACTCCATCTGCTTTCCCATGTGAGTGGCAGGAACCCATATACTTGAACTTGAGCCATCACCAGCTGCCTTCCCAGGCACATGGGTAGGAAGCAGGATTGGAAGTGGAGTAGCCAGGACTGAACCAGCACTCCAGTGTGGGACACATGCATCCCAAGTAGCGATTTAATCCTCTGCACCACAAAGCCTGCTTGGTACTCAGACTATTTTTCAGGAGGTAGTGTAGAACTTGGTAGTCCACAGGCATATGTGAGTAGAGGAAAGCAAATAATTCACCTAGGGTATTGTGCTTTTGAGCGTAAATTCCACTGATTGCATTTCCTTGTTTGGAGTAGTACTTCTTTCTGTGTCCCTTGGTGTGGTGACTGGCCTCCAGCCACAGTCTCAGACCACTTGCTTTTTCTTACCTCCATAAGCTCTTACTTTCTCAATCGCATCAGTTCTGCTTGCAAGATACCAATAAGCCTGCTGGCCCTCCCCACCCCAGTCCCCACTGTGGCTGATCTCCTGCTCCACTTGTGTCCACCCGCCTTCTCTCTCATGTGCATCTTTCCCATAGTTACCAGAGGGATAGTTCTACTGCATAGAACCCCTCTGGGCCTCCGGGTCCTGTCCTTAGCATGGTGCATGGGCTCTTACTGGCCTTGTCCTTCATAGCCACCACTCACATCTCATTTTCCAGCAACACTGAGTTGCCTGTAGTTCTCTGAGATTTTCCATAGTTTTCTGTCCTTAAAAAAGCCCCTCCATTCCTGTAATATCTTTTGCCTGCCTCAGCTTGCACAGTTTGACTAGGAAACTCACTTGCTTTATTTAAGACTGGGATTGTGCACTGTTTCCTCCAGGTACCCTCAGTGTTGTAACCAGGCCAGGATGAGAGCTGTGTCTTCTGAGCTCAGGTAGCAGAGTGCACTTCTCTTTGTTACCAGTAACCACACTCTGTATAGGCAGAAACGGACAAGACCTTTGCCTCTGTTACTATTTGCCCAAAGATCAGTGGATGGATGAAAGAATGAAGAAATGGGCCAGCAGTGGTAACACATTATTAGAGCATATGATATATCTGAGTACTTTCATGCAGATTTCTTGACTTGGTCATGCCAAAGAGATCAGAACTAGTTAAATTTTTAAATTACTACTATTTTTCATGTATTTGAAGACACACACACATACATAGATGTGGGGGGGCAGGAAGAGAGAGAGAGAGATATCACTCATCCATTTGTATACTCTTCAGTTGCCCACAGTGGCTGGGGCTGAAGCCAGGAACTCAGTCCAGTTGTGTATCACTTGAGCCCTTAAAATTGCTTCCCAGAGTCTGTTTAGAAGGAAGCTGGAGTCAGGAGCTGGAGCTGGAGCTGGAGCTAGGAATTAAACTAGGCACTCAGATGTGGGACATGGACATCTTAACTGCTAGGCCAGATATTCACTCTGGGGATTATTTTTTGTTCCATTATATTGATAAAGAAACTGAGATGAGATTTTTCTTACCATTAATAATTAGTGGCCAAGATGGGACTGGGAGACAAGTCCATTGGCTCCAGAATTGTCATTTTCTTTGTCACTTCTTTATCCGTGGTTAGTCAGCATGGCTTTTTTTTTTTTTAAGATTTTTAATTAATTAATTTATTTGACAGGTAGAGTTACAGACAGTGAGATAGAGAGACAGAGAGAAAGGTCTTCCTTCCGTTGGTTCACCCCCCAAATGGCCACTGCGGCCGGCGCTGTGCCAGTCCGAAGCCAGGAGCCAGGTGCCTCCTCCTGGTCTCCCATGCTGGTGCAGGGGCCCAAGCACTTGGGCCATCCTCCACTGCACTCCCGGGCCACAGCAGGGAGCTGGACTGGAAGAGGAGCAACCAGGACTAGAACCTGGTGCCCATATGGGATGCTGGCGCCGCAGGCGGAGGATTAGCCAAGTGAGCCACGGCGCCGGGCCCGGTCAGCATAGCTTTTTGTCATAAGTGGAAGCTCACAGAGTCTTCTAGATGGCTCCAGGTTTTTCCTTGTTAATTTAGTTTTTATCCATAGAAGAAGTTACCATAATGGAGCCTCTTTCTGTCACTGAGAGATTCCCTTCCTAAAGAGGTGTGAAAAACCCAGCAACCTGTATGTTCAGAGCAGAGAGAGAGAGTGTGTGAAAGAGAGGTGATATTTTGAATGTTTCCCATAAGTGAGGGCAGATTTCAGTGGTGTGGTGCCTGTTTTCTGTGTTGTCTATTGTATGTCAGTGGTAGTAACTCTACTCTCTGATAGTGGTGTAAAGACCATGGTCCTCCTGAAAATCCAAAGACCTTGAAGCTCAGGGAAGAAGTCCAGCAACCACTGTGTCTTGTTGTTGGCCAGTTTTCACCCACCTTCACTCTTCTGGCTTATCTTGCATGGCAGAGAATTGAGTAGGAACAGGGAGGAAACAACTAGTTGAGTATATCATGGTTTGCTTCTCGTTTCCTGCACATGAATTGCTTTCTTGCAATCTTGAAGTAGGACATTTAAAAAAAAAAAAAGAATACTTTTATGAGCTTAGCTTTTGTTTATTTGTGGAATTTTTAAGATAGAATATTAAGAGTCAGAAAGGAGCTGAACATCATCCATTGTCCAATGCCGATTTGTAGCAAATGGAAAACGGGCACAGAGATGTTAGATTTGTTGAGCATCACACAGTGGACCTCACTCCTTGCACCCAAGTGGTAATTAAAATTCCAATTGCATGTGACAGCGAAGTTCTTCCTGATGTCTCTGTATCCTGTTTCTTCCGAAGAACAAAGAGCCACCTAGACTATGAAGCAGTAGCCAGCAACAGCCAGAAAGAACACATACTGAAGAAATTTCTAGACGAGTGTCCCTTTGTTCAGCTCCCACTGAATCGCACTGTCATAGAGCCAGAGGGTGTCGTTTGCTTGTAAATACTGAGTTTTTGAAATGTCACTGTAACACTGGAAAAATGTTGTCTCAGAAGGTTGCCAAAGTGACAGAATCCCGACATTGTAAATACCAGCCAACACAAGTGCTCATAAATGACAGGAATAAAATATACTTGACTAAATCCATAATAACCACTGATAACACTGTTTACCCTCAGTGACCAAGAGCTGTGAACTTGGATAAAAAGCACATGTGTGCAGATATCATTAATGTGCCTCTAGCCATTCCAGAATATTTTGATGGAAAAGCTCCCTAAATATGTAAAAGCTTTACAATAACTAAGGAGCAAGAGTGCAAGATAGGGTATCAGTCGACCCTAATGGAACTGGAGAGAGCCTTGACTCTCTTCAGCATCCCTGAGGACTGATAAAGCTTCCGTTGTTCTGGATAGAACCAAACTGTGAGCCAGGCTGAGCAGGGTGGTCAATACCCTCTTTTTAATACATGTCACTCCTCGGAGGTCCATTTGCCACAAGCAGGAGCCCGCACGTATACAGTATACTGTAAAAGAAAAATATGCAGTGTGTTTGGAGATTAAAACTGTCTGAGCCATAAACGGCAGGATCCAGTGAGAACCTGAACTTGCCTTTGATCTTTAAGGACCGAGGAGATGGTCAGACCTTCCTCAGTCCTAAACTTCCATAGTCTGGACCTTTTCTTCTTCTTCTTCTTCTTTTTTTTTTTTTTTGTTTGTTTGTTTGTTTGTTTGTTTTGACAGGCAGAGTGGACAGTGAGAGAGAGAGAGACAGAGAGAAAGGTCTTCCTTTTGCCGTTGGTTCACCCTCCAATCGCCACCGCCGGCGCGCTGCGGCCAGCGCACCGCAGCTGGCGCACCGCGCTGATCCAATGGCAGGAGCCAGGTGCTTCTTCTGGTCTCCCATGCGGGTGCAGGGCCCAAGGACTTGGGCCATCCTCCACTGCACTCCTGGGCCACAGCAGAGAGCTGGCCTGGAAGAGGGGCAACCGGGACAGAATCCGGCGCCCCGACTGGGACTAGAACCCGGTGTGCCGGCGCCGCAAGGCGGAGGATTAGCCTAGTGAGCCACGGCGCCGGCCTGGACCTTTTCTTAATAATGACTTTCTCCTCTGTGGGATTGATCACTTCTCTTTCTCCTGTTCTAGCATAAATATGGTGCTTGGGTATCAGGCTCTCTAAGAGAAAGTTTGTAAGTGCTTCCTTAGCCCCTGTGATAGTTTACTTTGCTATCATCTCAAGCACCCCTCATTTGCTCATCTCCCCAGAAATGCTCAGGGAACTGCGTATACTCAGGGATGTAGGCTCCTCTCAGTGTTTCGATTGGTGAAAGAGGGGTGCAGCTGGTGAGAGAGGCGGCAGAGAGGCTTCACACTCCGGGGAAACTGCTCCCACGTCTGCCCCGGTGCTGTGCCTGGCAGGAGCGGGGGCTTCCTGGAAGAACCTCCTTGGTTTTCATATATATGTACAATCCTTTTGCTGTTTCCTTAACATGCTTCTCTATCAGTTTTGAAAACGTATTTATGTAATAAAAGTATTGCTTTCTTAACTAAAAATCAAAGACTGAATTCGGTATTAGGGATTACCTTGACAAAAAATTTGGGCAAAGCTATACGATTACACATTGCGAATTGACCGTTGACCAGGAAATTATGTTGACTTTGCTTCCAGGATTTTTATGTTAAAGGAAAGGATCTGTGGCGGCGGGTGTGGGGTCGAGGGGGAAAGCTTTCAGTCAAGAGATACCTGTTTTTTTTTTTTTCCCCTTTGTTCATATTTTTTTAAAGATTTATTTTATTTATTTGAAAGGCGGAGTTACACAGAGAGGTAGAGACAGAGAGAGAGGTCTTCCATCCTCTGGTTCACTCCCCAGATGGCCACAATGTCCGGAGCTGTGCCAATCCAAATCCAGGAGCCAGGAGCTTCTTCCGGGTCTCCCACGTGGGTGCAGGGGCCCAAGGACTTGGGCCATCTTCCACTGCTTTCCCAGGCATAGCAGTGAGCTGGATTGGAAGAGGAGCAACCTGGACTAGAACCGGCACCCATATGGGATGCCATCGCTTCTGGCCAGGGCTTTAACCCATTGTGCCACAGGCAGCGCAGGCCCCTGTTTTTTTTTCTTTTGTTTTAGAGGAAAGGTTTATTGTCAGGTGTGGGAAGCCCTGCAGGCCAGGGGGTAGGGGGAGGCGGGTGAGGAGGTGCAGTGAGAGGGTAAGAGAGGAGGAGAGCATAAGAGAGAGAGGTCAAGTTGGAGCACGTGTTCAGGGACAGGTCCTGTTAAACCTCTGCCGGGGAGGAGATGCCTGTTTTAGTATGAGCTGGGTCATGGTGAGGAGTCTGGGTATCCAAAGCTATGTGGTCTTGTGGATGTTGAAGGCCGTGAACAGGGTCTAAATGGATGACATTACAGCTCTAACAGAGGTGAAGCAGAGGAGGGAATGTGAATGTCTCCAATTCTTAGGAGCCCAGAGGACTGGCCTGGCATCCTGGAGGCATGGTTGTTCCGCCCTGCGTGGTGATTCTCTGGATGGGCATCAGCCATGCTTCTCAGAGTATGTGGCCGCTGGATGAGGGGAGCTCGCTGTACTGGCTTGACTGATCGGGTGTAGGTGTTGGTGTTGGAGGGCCAGTAGCCAGTCTCAGGCTCTGTCCTGGCATCACTCCTGCTTGTAGGGATGAATGCCGACAGAGATTGAATGCCTGCTTACATTCCTCTCACAGAAAGGCAGCTTTGTCTCCCGGGCTGCGGTGGACGGCCGGGGCCGTGTGGATGCTCTGCAGCTTTTGCACCCATCAGTGGTATGGTCTGATTGCAGTGACACTCTGGGTGCCGGCGCAGTGCTGATGAGCCTGTGACCGAGGTGGTCTTGAATTCTGCTTTATCAAGGAAACTCATTCCCAGTGTTTACTTTTCTCACTCAATAGTTTCAGTCTTCAGTATCCTCACCCCCCCCCCCTCCAGGGTTATTTATTTATTTGTGAGACAGAGTTACAGATAGAGGGAGAGACACAGAGAGAAAGGTCTTCCATCCGCTTGTTCACTCCTTAAATGGCTGCAATGGTCAGAACTGAACCAAGTTGAAACCAAGAGCCAGGAGTTCCTTCTGGGTCTCCCACATGGGTGCAGGGGCCCAAGGACTTGGGCCATCCTCTGCTTTCCCAGTCCATAGCAGAGAGCTGCATCAGAAGTGGAACAGCAGGGACTCAAACCAGCACCCATATGGGAATGCTGGCACTGCAGGTGGCAGCTTTACCCACTTTGCCGCAGAGCCAGCCACTATTCAGTGGTCTTTTAAAACCATGGAAGGGAGGTTACTTTACATGGCAGGCAGGTTGGATGCTTGTTGGTAGCTGTAAGAGTGGGCAGGGCATGAATGGCTTTGGAAGGTCCTGGCTAAGTCAGTGTTCAGTGTATATGATACTGTATTTTGTTGGAATTTATTTAGAACAGGTTAGTGCTGTTTTGACTCCGTACTGCAAGTGGATAGCCACAGATTTGACTGTGTGTCCGGCCGCTTCTTCCTCCTATGTTTTTCTTCCTGGTTCCTCTCCCTCCAATCAGCTGTTCTTTGAGAAAGCAAAAGAGAGAGAGAAAGAAGGTAGTAGTGGGTTGATGCAGAGAGTGAGAGGGAGGTGTGTAGAGGTGTTTTGTTACCATCAGTAAGTAAAATTGTCCAGTTTCTTACTGAATTTAGTGGTTAGTTCAGAGGTGACATCTTTGAGCGTGAGAGTTAACTAATTAAGGAAGTGAGTGTAAGATTTTGGGAATTTACTTCGCTGCTCTGTGGATCACCTGGGTTTCTTTCTTCAGCTCAGTTTCTAATTCGCTTTGTCCCCACCCACCCTCCGCCTCCCAAGTCTGGTGGAAGCCCAGAATCTTAAGGCTTCTCAACAAACATCTAGCCCCAAAGTGCCCCCTGGTGGCCAGAGGGAGAAAAGACAAGATGGAGGATGGGGAAAAGGTCAAGTTGTCTCTTCCAATACCAATTTCTAGTCACTGGTATCCACTGGGTCTTCTTCCAGGATCAGTGCAGGTCGCTTTATTTCATAGCCTTCCCATTCTTGTTTTCCAGTTTCCTTTGGTCTGATTCTTTGTTTTCCAAGACTCTTTGAGTAAGTGAGAAAGAGACAATAAGCAGGCTTGGTTGAAGACTGCACATCCGTTTGTCTCGTGCTGGTATGAGAAGGGTTGTGATTTTGTGGGCACACTGATTAGCCATGCACTTGTCACCTCCATTGCTGCTCCCTGGCCTACCAAGTGTGAGTGTGCCATGTAATTGACAGCTGTCTGTCCATCTCTTCAGTTTGACTGCGTGCAGCAAACGTCTGCAGAACCTGCTGCAGCTCTGGCAGGGTGGCCTTGCCTGCCAGCCCACAGACTCAGAAGGAAGTGTAATTGAAGAGCTCGGAGAAGACTGTTAAACCATTGACCATCAAAATCTCTCTCTCTGAGACTACACGTCTATCCTGGTAAGGGAAAACATGAGCCAGTATCAGGATGAGTCAGGCCAAAAGGATGTACAATTCCTTGGTAGTGATTGTTCATGGTGGTTAAGCTGATCTGAGTGCATGGACTATGATGGAAGTTCATTTTCAAGGTGGAATCAGTGATTCATGGTAGGATTAGACAGAAGCAGATCATCCCTGAATCCTGGGACCCCATTGTTGATGTCTTCTTTGAAGGTTGTAAGTGCAGACTTGGGATGTATGCGTTTTTGAATGAGAACTGCTCTTCTTAATGCCCACCCAGGCCTGACAGTGCCCTTTTTGGGAAAGATTCTACAGTCTCCTGAGTCCCCAGCCTCTGTACGTCATAGAATGTGTAACCAATAAGTAGAAAGGTTGATTGTTTTTTTAAGGATACTTCCTATGAACCAGAGAATTCAAACTGAACTTTTATGATGGGAAAATAGTTTAAATTACATACAGGGATCAGCTTGAGAATTTGAATGTTTACTTTTTTACCTTGTCATTATGCCTGCCAATTTATTTGCACATCCACTGGGCTTAGTACAACCTGAAGGTAAATTAGCTTGGTTTGGATTGGGTCACCTATGCTGATAGGTTGGGACTACTTCCTACATTTGGAAGTGATTTAGTTTAGCAGAAGGAAAATATTTCATTGCATTTATTAAAGATACATTAGAAAGGGACAGTGTGTGAGAATCTTGGATACACTGCTTTTACTCCTTCTCTGCTTTACATACTTTCCTCATTCACTGTTTGCAACTTCACAAGCTTTTGTCATTGAGCATGACTGAGAACAGATCTGAACAACCTTGAGTAATTTGTTGCAGACTTTCTTTACTCCAATGCTCTATGCATGTGGTCTCATTTTGGGGATGCTCGGAGAAAGATGGCGTTGTTCAATCGGCTGGACAAAGTTCAGGCCAGGAGATGGGAGAGATTCCTTTTCCAAATTGTTGCTTACAGGCCAACATGGACAAATCGAGCTGAACGTTTGGAATCAAGCAGCTCCTAGACTGGGAGTGAGATAACCCAGTTCTTGTCTGGACTCCTACCCTAAGTAGTCCCATTTCTCCCTCTGCAGAATGAAGTCTTGCCTGAGACAATTATTCCCTGTAGCCATAGGGATCTCTGCCTGTGAGAAGGTAATGGGAAAGGAGAACCTACACTGTCAGCCTTTACCCATCGCACAAATATTTGACATATTTTTAAAACAGCACATAGAAAACAAACCCTTTGTCCTTGAAGGACAAAAAGCATTTTTCTGTAAGGACAGAAAGCATTTGAGAGGTGAATGTTTAATATCCATATTTTTTCACAGTTTCTGTTTAGTACAGAGGATAATTGATTTCCATTTTTTAAAATGTGTTAAATGAAGATGATTGGGATGGAGAAGGGTGAGTGGGACTCATGAGTCACCTGCATGATTCCTCTTGGAAGAAGATGGTTTTTATCCAACGCAGGGGGAAACCAGTGTATTAAAGCCTTTTATGATTGATTCAAAGAAAGGTTTTTGTTTTTTTTTTTTAATTTTACCATCTCAGAAATTTATGGTGTGCAATTTAATTGACACCTTTTTTCTTCTTGATAGTAAATAAAAAATGATGTTCTTTACATTCAGTAGCATTGTATATTTGATGAAGTATAATTCTGAGGGGAGAAAACAAGATATTAATTAATTAATTTTAGGCTGAGAGAGGTTAAGTCACTTCAGTGTGACCAAAGAAGTAACTGCCCTTTTCAGTCATTTTGAAAGATTTGAATTGCCTTAGGAAGACAGTGTAGGTAAAAGCTTACCTGTCTAGAACTCTGTACTTAAGGAGAGAAATGACCTCATATTGAAGAAATATTCTGAAACTGATTTATCAATTTCCACTCCTGTGCTTCGATCACATTTTCTTTATAGTATTGCTTTGTTTAATTGCGTCAAAAATGCCAGATCCCCCTGAAAGGAAGACCAAGGTTCTTGGCCATTTTCCAAGTTTGTAGTATTCTCAACTAGCCCAATTTTCATCAAAGTTGTTAGTAAGTCACTTAAAGTTTACATTTTTTCCACTTACTTTTGTGGTTTGTTGATACCTTGGAGATTATCTAACCCACCCAAATGCTTATTTCACAAATGAGTAAACAGAGATACGTAGCATCATTTCCCCAGGTTATTTGGGAACTAGATAGAAGCTAAGCATCCTGGTAATTACTTTTGATGTTCTTGCCACTAACCTCCACACAACGTAATGAAAATAGGGGGGAGGGGAAGTCGGTATATCTTGTGTTTGCACTTCTGAGTGTTCTACTTTTATTTTATGTAAGTATACATATTTAGTTCCCTTTGATTTATAGTTCTGAATGCTACAGTTGTCTTCTGCCTACTATACTTTTCAATTCACTGGTGATGTAACAAGAGACAGAAGCCAAGCTTGTCTTACTCAATTTAATATATACCACACTTTATGCTGATGTGACACCATTTGATCATTTTCTAGTGAACTCTGTGGTTGTTGAGAATACCAAAGCTGCAGGCTCAGAAATTGCACTGGAGGCCTGTACTCACTTAGCAAGTTTTGCGTAAAAACTGTCAGTGCAGCTAATGTTACGGCCTACTGAGGCCTCGGCCTCTGGTGTTACTTCTCTAAGCCTGGATGTTTTCACCTTTGAAATATGAATCTGGATTTAGCTTTTTATTTAAAACAAATAAGCAAACACAAAAAAGTCTTGAAAATTTTACAGTCTCTTTAGTGTGAACACAGTAAGCACATGCTACATGTTAATATCATGCATATTCATTTATTATCAAATACTGTTACAAATTGGACTTTTAAATTGGATAATGGTTTTCTAAGACATTCGAATACCCCATTCTGTGCTTGGAAAATGAGGGGTAAGAAAAGAGTTGAATCTTATTTTTTTTTTAATTATTTATTTAATTAATTAATTTGAAACGCAGAGAGGGCGTCCCCTTCTACTGATTCTGTCCTCCAAATCCTACAGCAGCTGGTTCTGGTCTGGCATAAAACAGCTGCTAGAAATTCAGTCTTGGTCACCTAAGTGGGTAGCAGGAGCTCACCTGTTTGAGCCGTTACCTGCTGCCTTTCTAGGCTGCACATTAGCAGGGATGCAATTGAGAGTGGAGTTGGGACTCAAACCCAGGCACTCCAGTATAGGATGTTTGCATCCCTAGCAGTGTCTTGACTGCTAAGCCAAATTCCTGCATCTAAGAGTTTAATGTTAGTTTTTTTTGTGTGTGTGTGAATTAACATTTTGTTTCTACACTAATTTAGAGCAAAATGATTGGAAAACAGCCTAGAGGTCTGAAAACAGAATTAATACTCCAATGAATAGCTCTGTAATTTTATTTTTCCTCTACAAGTTCTTAAATAATTTGGTCTTTAAGACCTAAAATTGGGGCCGACATTGTGGTAGAGTGAGTAAAGCCGCCGCCTGCACTGCTGGCATCCCATATGGGTGCCAGTTTGAGTCTCGGCTGCTCCATTTCCAATCCAGCTCTCTGCTATGGCCTGGGAAGCAGTAGAAGATGGCCCAAGTCCTTGGGCCCCTGCACCTGCGTGGGAGTCCCAGAGGAAGCTCCTAGATTCTGGATCCAGATCTGCGCAGTTCTGGCCGTTGCAGCCAATTTGGGAGTGGACCAGAGGATGGAAGATCTCTCTCTCTCTCTCTCTCTCTCTCTCTCTCTCTCTCCCCCCCCCTCCCCCTCCCTCCCTCCCTCTCCTCTCTGTATGTTAACTCTGACTTTCAAATAAATAAATCTTTAAAAGAAAACTAAAATTGACTTACAAGTTATGATGTGCATAATGCAAGCAAATTCTTTAAATAATCAAGAATTTTGCAAACTGGCTGTTAAATCACCAGTGGCTTGAGATTGACCCCAGTGGGAGTATTTACTCCACAGAAAGGGGCCTCCTCATCTCTGCCATGTAGCAGTACAGCAGTGCAAGGAAGAGCTGACACTTGTTATATACGGAACCCATTTCCACTAATATCACTAATTGTTGCGGACTGCATATTTGTGTCCTCACAAAATTCGTGCATTGAAACCTTAACCCTCAATAGAATGGTATCTGGAGGTGGAACCTTTGGGTAGGTAATTAGGACAGAAGATAGAGCTTCCATGATGAGATTAGGCCTTGTAAGAGGAAGAGTAGGGCTCGCGCTGTGGTATGGCGGGTAAAGCCACTGACTGCAGCACCTGCATCCCATATGGCTGTTCCACTTCCGATCCAGCTCTCTGCTGTGGCCTGGGAAAACAGTAGAAGATGGCTCAAGTGCTTGAGCCCCTGTACCCACGTGGGAGACCTGGATGAAGCTCCTGGCTTTGGCCTTGCCCAGTCTCTTCCCCCGCCCCCACCACGTAAAGGCGGAGACGCCCTCTATCAAACAGGAGCAGAATCCTCTTTAGATATTTTGTCTCCTTTTCTGTCTTCCTGTCCCACTCTCCAACCCATATTCCACTCCAAGACGGCACCTCTAAAAGAAAAGAATGAAGTCCTTCACATTTTCCTACAGTTATGTTTTGATATAAATAATTGTTACTGGTAAATTTAAGTCTCAATTAGACTAAATGTGTTATTTGAAAGAGGGAAGATCCTCTAATGAATAGAAATGAAGTGTATCAGCAAATAGTACACCACTGAGAGTGCAGTATCTCTTGTGAATAGAATGTTGAGATAATTGTAGTGCTAGGGTAGTTTTGTGAGAGATATTTTACCACTTTGTTCAAGCAACTTTTTGTGGCTCTTTTAACTATCTGCTATTGAAAAACACAGTTGCCTTGTGTTTTCTCTTTGAGTATTCCTTCCTTATATTAACCTGTTCTTGTTTATGCACACTAGTGGGCATTTAACAGTCATTTTAAATATTCTTCCAAACGAAAACGTTTTTTTAAGCTGGTAATAAATGGTACAGCTTTCTGTGTGTCATGTGTAAGGGTAGATGAGGTGTTTGACGTATGTTAGAATCATCTACAATTTGACCTATTTACCCCGAGTACCACCTGGTTGCTAAATAAAGCGTGTGTTGGGTAGGGAAGGAGAATGTCACCCTTCTACCAACCCCCTCGCTCCACCGGTCAAATGTCAGGGCTGGGACTATACCTCTATCTCTTTTGTGAAATGGCATTACTATCAGCACTTTCTTAGTAGAGTTTTTTTAGAATTAAGTAATTCAGTGCACGAAAGGCATTTCTAAGAGTATGTTAGATTATGAAGCACATTCAATATGTATTATGTTACTATAAAACATAATTATTAGACAATTTCTAGCACGTCTTCTGTTTTAAGTGGACAAGAGTGAGCAGTGTCATTATTTCTAAGGATGTGGGGGTCAGGTTTTCTAAGTGAACCTTTGTTTTGGTCTAGTTTATAACTTTTGTGACACTTTCTTGGTGAGAAGGTATCCTTTCTTTGTATTTTCTTCTAGATTTCCAAAGCCTCATTTGATATTAAAATAAAATAATATATTAAAAGAACACATATGAAAGGCATGTATTAGAAGAGAAAAATACAGTAACAATAAAAAGCAGGTTATCTTATTTTTTATTTTATAGAGTAAAAGGAAAGTATAAAGTAAGTTTTCTAGAGCTACAGAATGACTAATAATTACCAGGAATTGGCTTTCTGACACCTAATCATTATATGTCTTATTCCACAGAATCATACCAGCTTCTGCCCAGTATGGCACTGCCTTTGATTTCTTTTTTTTTTTTTTTTTTTTAATTGACAGGTCAAGTTATAGACAGAGAGAGAGACAGAGAGAAAGGTCTTCCTTCCGTTGGTACACCCCCCTCTCCTAAAATGGCCTCTACAGCTGGTGCGCTGTGCCCATCCGAAGCCAGGAGTCAGGTGATTCCTCCTGGTCTCTCATATGGGTGCAGGGCCCAAACGCTTGGGCCATCCTCCACTGCCTTCCAGGGCCACAGCAGAGAGCCGGACTGAAAGAAGAGCAACCAGGACAGAATCCGGAACCCCAACCAGGACTAGAACCCCGGGGTGCCAGTGCTGCAGGCAGAGGATTAGCCAAGTGAGCCGCAGCACTGGCCAGAAAAAAGCTTTCTTAAAAGGATGCTAGATGTGGAGCACAGACGGTTGGGTCTCACGAACCAACCACTGATAACATAGGGGTAGTGGTTAAAGGTTTTCTTAAAAGAGCCAGGTTGACATGAACTAAGGCTGCAGGGCTTCACTGGTCTCTGGAACTTTCTGGAAGGTAGACACTGGATGTTTCTATAGTTAAATGTTCAACACAGCTGTTCCAGAGATGATGTGTTCCCACTGGTGTTTGAATTTGCTTCGTGCTTTTCTTGATACTTATAGTAGAAAATGAATCATTTTAATCTCTATCCCAAGAAGAACATACCAGTTAGATAGGAGAAGGCTTAGGAATTACCCTCAAGAGTGGCTGACTTTGTAGTTATATGATTGTAAGGTAAAGGTGGCTTGGTGTGTGAGTGACTGAGGTGACAATTACGTGTTCTTGAATTGAAATAGCAGTTGCCATCTCACTAGGTTTCTGCCATCTCTCCTTAACCCAGGTGCTTAATCCTTTATCTCCCATTGGACATCTCGTTCTTGGGTCAAGGCCGCCTTGTTAACCAGAGGCTTGGGATGATAGTGGAGATAATAATGGAGAGTCATTTCTGGCTGCGAAGACGAGGTCTGGAGAGAACTGGTGGGTAGGCGATTACGCTGAAAGTGTGTGGCTCTCCATTTTACAGGTTACTGGCACCCAGGATTTAGTGTCCCAGTTATACCTTGAAGTTTGCTCTTCCTTGCTTTCTAAGCCACATCAATGACAGAACAGAAGTAGAAAGTTCCTGTTAGAATTCTGTCAAGAAAACTAAACCCATACCCAGACACTTGAAAGAACTGTTTCAGTAGCATCTACAAACAAGACTACGTTAAGTACTGTGATGATGAAACAGAGTCTCTGTTTCAGTTAAATGGCAGGAGCATTTTGAGGCTCTCCAGAGTACTGCCCTGGCCATCAAAGAGGCCACTGCACAAGGTCGCTGGGGTACCTGTGTGGTAAGAAGGGTAGACACTGGGATGCCAGAGTCCAGTCGGAAAATGTGGGATGCCGTGTATGCAAGTGAAAAGGAACTGAAACTCTGAGGAGCCCCTGGAAAGCCATAGTTATGAATGAACTGATGGTTGAGAAATGTCACCTGCTCTTTGGATGCTTAGCTTTCAGCAGGAAATAAAGCAAAGTAGCTGGCGCCATGCTGTGAAAAAGGAACTTGAGCTGAGAGTCAGGCCCCGTGGATTCTGGTCTGCTCTGAGTTAGCCAGCATGTCCTCCTTCTTGCAAGCAGAGCTAGCAGCCCAGTGGTCAGACTTTCTCACAAGCCTCACAGCGCTGTGATGAAACTGCACAGCGTTCTCTTCTTCTTGCTTTCATGTCTGCAACAAATATTATAAAAATAATACATGAGTACTGTGTTCTTTAAAATTCAGAATTTAAGGACATTGAATCAAATGTAAAAGGGATAGCTGTATTAGATTTATAGATTAATTTGGAGAGAATTGCCTTAGTTATAATGTATAGCTTTCCTAAGCAGGAAAATTTCCATCCCTCCCACACCCATTTTATGAAGTTTTTCTTTTGTGTTTTCAGTAAAGTCTCATATTTTTTATGTTCTTTTAAGTTTTATTCTTAAGTATTTTATGTTTTTTTTCTAAATTTTTTTCCATTACAATTTTTAATTGGTTAACTGATGTATAGGAAAGTTATTTTTTTAAACTTTATGTTGATTTTACAACCCATAAATTTACTGAAGTTTCTTAATAGCTTCTGGTAGTTTTTTTAGTTTCTAAGAAGGAAATCATTGACAGACATTGTCTGTGTTATCTCTTAGAGTATCTTTCCATTTTATTTTGTGTGTGTATGTGTGTTCATATTCTGGCAAGGACCTCCAGTAGATTGCCCAAATACTGGAATGTAGGCCAGTTTTGTCTTTTCCTGACTTGAGCAGAGAATCTTCTAATATGTTATCATGTAAAAGGTTTTCTGTAGGCTTATAGCAGATTAAGAAAATTTCTCTTATGGTTCATTCTTAAGATGAATGTGTACATTTATTCTAACTAAAGATACATTGTCTTATAAAACTTTCATTTTCCAACTATATATGTTGTGTTAAATTTAACAAATTCCTAATCTGTGACTAAGGTTTTTATCCAGATGTAGTTTTTAATCATGTTGTTTGTATTTTCTCAACTGATTTTTTTTCCTCCACCCAGATTTGTCAGAGATTTTTCCATTTTCTTTATTTTTTAAAGAAATTTCTTTTAATTTTATTTTAGTAATCTAGTCTTTGTTTTTTTTTTTTAATTTCACTTGTCTTTTTTTAAAGATTTTATTTATTTATTTGAGAGGCAGAATTACAGATAGAGGGAGAGGCTGAGATAAAAGTCTTCCATCTGCTAGTTCACTCCCCAAGTGGCTGCAACAACTGGAACTGGGCCGATCCAGAGCCAGGAGCCAGGAGCTAGGTGCCAGGAGCCAGGAGCTTCCTCTGGGTCTCCCATGTGGTTGCAGGTCCCAAGCACATAGCAGGCCATAGCAGGGAGCTGGATCTGAAGAGGAGGAGCTGGGACATGAACTGTAGAGGCTTAACCTTCTATACCATAGTACAGGCCCCACACTAATTACCTTTTTTATTTAAAGATTTTATTTATTTATATGAGAGGTAGAGTTACAGATAGTGAGAGGAAGAGACAGAGAGAAAGGTCTTCCATCGATTGGTTCACTCCCCAAATGGCCACAATGACCGGAGCTGGATCAGTCCGAAACCAGGGGCCCAAGTGCTTGGGTCATCTGCTGCTTTCCCAGGCCACAGCAGAGAGCTGGATTAGGAGAGGAGCAGCTGGGGCTAGAACTGGTGCCCATATGGGATGCTGGCACCAAACGCGAAGGATTAGACTACTACACTACAGCACCACCTCGTAAATTGCCTTTTAAATTGTGTATTTTTCAGTATTTTGTACTTCTTCATAGGAATACAATATATTTGTTTATTTAGTTTTTTGTTTATTTAATTTTTGTTTTTATTTTACATATCCTAATATGAAATTCAGGGCTGTAATTTTTCATTTGATTACAACTTTGGCTGCATTACGTAGATTTTCTTACGCACAGCTATTATTGTTATTGATTTCTCTTTTTTAAATAGCTTCATGTTTCTCTTTGGCTAAAAGTTATTAAAACACTTTTTAAAATTTTTGTGTCATAAAACATTTTTTATAATGATATTGCAGTGATGATTTTGTTTTTAATTTATTTTCTTACACTTTAGGTGGTAAAATAACATGAATATTTCCTACCTTGTGATGAGTATACTGAAGTTTTTCTTTGTGGCTTAATACACTCTGTTGTTTTTAAATGCAAAATTCTATATGTAACAGAGGAATGAGTACTTATTTTTTATTTAAATATATTAAATGTTTTTATGTATTTTTCAGTCTACTTGATTTAAATTTCTGTGAGAGATTTGTCCTAGTCTTCTATTTTGATTTATTTATGTATTTATTTTTAAACATTTATTTTTAAGATTTATTTACTTATTTGAAAGGTGGAGTTACAGAGAGGGAGAAGCAGAGGCAGAGAGAGACTTCCATCTGCTGGTTCACTCCCCAAATGGTCGCAACGGCCAGGCTGGGCCAGGCTGAAGCTAGGATCCTGGAGCTTTATGCTGGTCTCCCACTTGGGTGCAGGGACCTAAGCACATGGGCCATCTTCCGCTGCTTTTTCAGAGCATTAGCAGGGAGCTGGATCGGAAGTGGAACAGCTGGGACTGGAACCAGCACCCATATGGGTTGCAGGCACTGCAGGCAGTGTCTAACCAGCTATGCCAAAGCACAGGCCCCTATTTATTTATTTAGAGATCAAAATTGTTCCTGTCCTCTGATTTACTTCCCCAGTGCCTACAACAGCTGTGGTTGGGCTAGGTCAAAGCCAGGAGTTAGGAACTCAATCCCAGTTTCCCACATAGGGACAGGAACCCAGTTACATTAGTCATCACCTATAGCACCCAGGGTTTGAGTCTGTAGGAAGTTGGAATCAAGAGTCAGAGATAGAAATTGTACCTAGAAGTTCCAGTGTGGGGTGGGGCTTCCCAGCCACTGGGTTAAATGCCTACTTCCTAGCGCGTTTTAAATTACTCAGTTTCTGCTTACACTCATTCCCTTTACCTCCTTTGTTGAGACCAGAGTGTTGCTTTCATTTTTTGTTTTAAATGGCGTCAGTCATTACATAGATTCTACTGGGGTTTTCTTATCCCATCTTACTATGTTTTTACCGTTGTTGACCTTGCTGTTTATTTGGGTTGTCATTATGCAGTTACATATCCTGAGGGAAATTCTTCAAAAGTGTGGGAGTATAGATTTTTCAGATTCCTTGCATTTTCTGAATTGCCTTTATTCCACCAATCTTTTAAATACAACATTGGTTAGATAGAAAATTTGAGTTTTAGGCCGGCGCCACAGCTCACTTGGCTAATCCTCTGCCTGCGGCGCCAGCACCCCAGGTTCTAGTCCCTGTGGGGGCACCGGATTCTGTCCCAGTTGCCCCTCTTCCAGTCCAGCTCTCTGCTGTGGCCCGGGAAGGCAGTGGAGGATGGCCCAAGTCCTTGGGCCCTGCACCTGCATGGGAGACCAGGAGAAAGCACCTGGCTCCTGGCTTCAGATTGGCACAGAGCGTCGGCCATAGAGGCCATTTGTGGGGTGAACCGACGGAAGGAAGACCTTTCTCTCTGTCTCTTTCTCTTTCTCTAACTCTGCCTTTCAAAAAAACAATTGAATTTTAAAGTAATACACTCCTCTTTTTCCATCTCATGTTTTGCCTTGCTCGCCTAGCACCTTCAAATACAACACCTGAATTGATCACCCTGCTTACTGCATCAGTACCCCTCCAGCCTCATGTGTGTGTTGACCCTTAGACTGGAATATGAAGTTAATTGTTTTTCCTTGTCATCTTCTTCTGGCTTGCCTAATACACACACACACACACACTCTCTCTCTCTCTCTCTCTCTCTCTCTCTCACACACACACATCCACACACACACACACACACACACACAAATTTATCTATGTTTGTCTTTCAAGAACAATTCAAGGGGCCAGTGCTGTGGTGCAGTGGGTTAAAGCCCTGGCCTGCAATCCCAGCATCCCATATGGGCACCTGTTCTAGTCCCGGCTGCTCCACTTCCCATCCAGCTCTGTTATGGCCTGGGAAAGCAGTAGAAGAAGTCCTTGGGTCCCTGCACCCACTAGAAGAAGCTCCTGGCTCCTGGCTTCAGATCAGTTCTGCTCTGGCCATTGCAGCCAATTGGGGAGTGAACCAGTGGATGGAAAAGCTCTCTCACTTTCTGGCTCTACCTCCCTCTAACTCTTTCAAATAAATAAAATATTTAACAAAAAAAAAGAACAATTCAAAATTTCTCATCCAGTAAAGGTACTCTTTCTTGTTTTCCAGTGTTATTTATGAGGTGTGGGATGGGAGGATGTGAAGAGATTAATTTTTACCTACCATCCCAAGCTAGCCTCTCCACATGGAACTTTTTATACATTCTAACTGCTTCCAAATGCAGTGCAAAAAGGGATGCTGATATTATTCTTACTTTATGAACTAGAAAACTTGAGAAATTAAACATTTTATTCATGCATTCCTTTATTTGTGTACCCAGTACTTCACTGGCTAAATTTGTATTGATTATCTACTATATATAAATAAATCTTGGTGCCAGGGGTCCTGAAACCCTAAATTCTGGGACCTCACAGCTGAGGGAAGAGACAGGTGGGAGATAGCAGGCACGCTTGTCAGCATCCTGCACACTTGAGACAAGCGCAGACATCTTCCTGTCTGCTCTGGTTGGGGGAGACTTCCCAGCTCAAGTGCTGTCATTTATTAAAACCTATACATACACCTGCAGGCAGGGGCTGACCCCTGTGCTCCTCACCTCTGCTACTGGACCTGGCTATCAGCTTGCATTTAAAAACCTGAACCAATGAGCAAAGAAGGTGTCCCTGCCCCTTGCTGTGGTGCACCTGTTGCTGTAGTGTACGTCGTAGGTGCCACAGAGGACCCGTCCACATGGGCGCGAGTGCTTTATTCCCTCAAGCACCTCCCTGAATGTGCAGGTCCCACGTCTGGCCTATCAGTGAAGAGGCCGAGGCTAAGGGGAATGAAGGAACTTGTCAGTAAGATTTGGATCCTGATCCTCCAAATTCCTAAAGGGTAGACCCTGGATGGCCTCTTAGCCATTGTTTTAGCCAGTTTTCAAGCTCTTTCCTGCCCTGAGAGTGTCCTGTTCCCGCTGATCCTAGGTATTGAGAAATGATGAAGGAGGTATGCTTGTCTGCCTCCTGAAGGAGGGACTGAGAAGCACCACGTGGCCAAAATGGAGGGGGATAGAAATGCCCCGGAAGACCAGTCATCCCCAAGTGGTTGGTCACCCGTGTGCTCATGAGCCTTGATGCTACCTTTCCAGGGCTTATTCTTTTGCAGTCCTGTTACTCACTGAGGTTTGAATCAGGGTAGGGGATGCCAATGTCACTTAAAGTGATTTAATTCAGGAGCAGGTGTTGTGTTGTAATGGATTAAACTGCTGCCTGGCATGCCCACATCCCATATTGGAGTGTGAGTTCAAGTCCCGACTATTACCTGCTTTCAATCCAGCTTCCTGCTAATGTTTTGGGAGGCAGTACTGGGGTTCCAAACACAGGATGGAGTTCCTGGCTCCTAGCTGTTGCAGGCATTTGAGGAGTAAAATAACTGATGAAAGATGCCTCTTGTCTCTTTCAAATAAATACATGCATAAATGCATATATACATAAATCTTTTCTTATTTTTTTAAATTATTTTATATATTTGAAAGAGTTACAGAGAGAGATAGAGCCAGAGAGAGAGGTCTTCCATTCCACTGGTTCACTCCCCAAATGACCAAACAGCCAGAGTTGAACTGATCCAAAGCCTGGAGCCAGAAGCTTCTTTCAGGTCTCCCACGAATGTGTAGGGGCCCAAGGACTTGGGCCATTTTCTGATTTCCCAGGCCTTAGCAGAGAGTTGGATGGGAAGAGGAACAGCTGGGACTAGAACCGGTGCCCATATAGGATGCTGGCACTGCAGGCTGGGGTTTTAACTCGCTGCACCACAGCACTGGCCCCAACTACATAAATCTTTAAAAAGTTTCAATTCAGTGCAAAATTGTAAGAAAGAAAAGTTATAAGAAAGGGAACGCTCTCCCCAAAACAAGTATATGTTGCAAAACATTCTCAAATTAGTAATAAAGGAAAGACATGTTACAGTGTAGCTCTTCCATACTTATGTGTCTTCTCTTCTCTCTTCTGTCCTGTGTTCAGAACTTGCCTTCCTCATCACTGGCTTTGCTTAACATTTTCTTTTTCTGACTCCCACACCTTTTGAGTGGATGATCTCCTTTGCCTGCAACTTGGTAGATTTTATTACCATCTGCAGAGACCTTGTCATCCCTTTCTTCACACTCCAAGGCTTTCGGAGCTTTAGATTTTGTTGGATAGGTGTCATTTGTGCTATGCAGACAATCAGAGTGACTTAAAATCCTTGCTTGAGAGATTGATTCTCATGGTGCATGTCCCATTTTGAACTTGGAGAATTTGAGTAGGTGCTCAGTTGTGCCCAGGTGATGGTATGGTCTGCCTCTCCTTAACCTAATGTTGGATGAGAGCGTGCTTTTTGTGGGCGAAGCTACTCCTTGCTCAGTAGAGCACCCCGCCTCTGAAGGCCTGTTCTCCTCTGCCGTGGGCCAGCAAGGTTGGAACATGAGCTCAGCGTTGGAGGCAGCAGCAGCTTTCCTTTGATCCATTGCGGGCTGCATACAAAAACTTTGATGTTCCCTTTTTAATTGAGAGCTAAAAATGCACAGCTCTTTTCTCCTGCAGATTGACAGGCTCATGTTTGAGCAGTAGCCAAATAACCCAATTTAGTGAACGGCTGAATTTTGACTTTTATAAACATTTAATGAACACATTTTTATTTATGTCAGCTTAAAAAACTCCAGCTGCTGATATTGCCCTCCTCTGTCATTTTTTTTTTTTTTGCTTTAATGCCAAAATTAGAGTATTTAAATATTTTTACATTTCCTGGTTTGCATTTGTGCAGGTGTGAGGCAATATGGATTCCCAGGGAGGGGTTAGGAAGTTGGTTGTCTTAGGTGTTTACGGGGACTGTACTTTGCTACCTGACCCTGATTATTGGCCCTCACTTGATAAAGAAACAAGCCTTGTGGTACAGGGATGAGACGGGTATGTTTGTGACCTGGGTCTCAGACCAGGTGGCACTTCTGGGTCTTTCCTTGCCCGTCTTCTTGACCTTTAGTCTACTATCTACAAGGACTTTGTCTCTTTGCCAGTTTTAAGAACTCTGTTACTCTGAGATGGGGACGGAAGATGTAGCCTTTTAACTCCACTGCCGGCGGTGCAAAGGCACTTCTGAGCCTCAGTCTCCTTTCTTAAGTTTAAAATTTGTAGAATTTTGATTTTCTATTGGCACATCAAACTTTTGGAACAACTTTTTTTAATTACGGAAATTTCCAAGAATACACAAAAATCATGAGTATTGTGAAATGCTCTACCATGTATCCATCATCCAGTTTCAACAGATTCCACATTTTTCCAGTCTTTTTCACGGATCATCCCTTCCACTTTATGTTTCCTAAGTATTAAGCAAAGCTTCGACAGCACTGTATTTCACCCATCAATATCCTGGGAGCATATCTAACAAGTAAACTCCCTCCTCTGCTTTACGTAACCACAATGCCATTATCACAGCCAGAAAGACTATCTGTAATTCTTTAATAGCATACTGAGATTTTCTCCAGTTGTCTTATAAATACATTTTGCAGTTGGCGTATTTCAGTCAGAATCCAAACAAAGTTCACATATTGCATTTCATTATCATGTCTCTTAAGTTTTTTAAAAATCATTTACAGCCTTCCTTATCCCCCCTCCTTCTGCCCCACACTTTAAAAACCAAGTCGTTTTTTCTGTAGGGTGTCCCACATTATGGATTTGATTGGTTGTTTCTTTTAAGCTGGTGGTTGGTTATGGAAGCTTCATAAAACTTAGTTTCAATTTCCTTTCATGGGTGATCTTGTATACATCATTTTGCTTCACATCAAGAGACAGAAAACACCTCGCTGTTCACTTTTCTTAGACTGATCCATGAAAGCCTATGCTGCCGCTGGCTCCTCCTGTTAGAAAGATTCTTATCACTTGTCACCTATTGGTTGTAGGATCTGTTTATCATTATTTCATGGGAGATTACAGAACAATAAAAAACAAATTAACTTTATGAAGTTTTCTCTTTATTCAATCTTATCTGGAGTCTTGCCATCTATAAATTATTCTTTTTGTGTATTTTTACAACTTTTAAAAATTTTGACCATATTCTATCTGAATATTTAAGAAGCCTTACAAACCTAACCCACTTCTCCAGAAGAGGCAAATATTTAAACCCTACTTTACTAACCTGTTTATTTGCCCATCCATAAATGAAATGTACATAGTACTGTGATGATAGTGTTTATGGGAGATATTCCCGTATGAGTTGTATATGTTCACTAAAGACCTCATTGATACTTCTAGGTGGGAGCATTTGTGAAGGTGCCAGTGAACAGCTGGAGCTAAAACTTAGTGGCATTGTGAAAATGTTCTCGATACATCATAGTGTCCTCAACCCTTTTAGGCCAGTATTGTCCATTCAGGAGAAAAAGTATACGTTGCAAGCATTGTTGGCTTTGTTTGCAGAAGGAGAGAGGGTAGCAGATGGGCATGTATGTGTTTGGATGGAGACAGCATGCAAACACATCAATATAAATATTACATACGTATATACATACTCACATACTTACATGTGTACACACATACAAAGCTAGTCTATCCCAGGATTACCTGGACATTTTAGCATTGTCTGCTGAAAAACTTCAGAGAAACTCAGCCTGAAATGTGAAGCACCCATTTCAAAGCAAAGCTCCTTTAGGAGCCCAGTGGAAGTGGGTCTGCCACATGTGAGTGAAACCTGGGTGATGGAACCATTTATTATTTTGGGCATACAGAGCTCTCTTCAACTACACTGGAAATCGTGTCCAGTTAAACACTTCTCAAATCAAAACAACCAAACCCAAAACGTTAATAGACACAATAGGTCATTCTGAATATGAAAATGCTCTACAGTATATATAATATGACCATGTGGCAAGTAGCTAAGAAGTACACTGTCTCCAGTTACAAGATTGAGATTTGGATAAACTCAGTACATTCAGATACACGCAGAACTTAAACTTGAACAAGTGATGTGTGAATAGTCTACAGAAGTTTAGATTAGAGGTTGGCCCTGCCTCTATAAGTAATTAAAAGAGTATGTTAGGCCAGCGCCACGGCTCACTAGGCTAATCCTCCACCTTGCGGCGCCGGCACACTGGGTTCTAGTCCCGGTCGGGGCGCCGGATTCTGTCCCGGTTGCCCCTCTTCCAGGCCAGCTCTCGGCTGTGGCCCGGGAGTACAGTGGAGGATGGCCCAAGTACTTGGGCCCTGCACCCCATGGGAGACCAGGATAAGCACCTGGCTCCTGCCTTTGTATCAGCGCGGTGCGCAGGCTGCAGCTTGCCGACCGTGGCGGCCATTGGAGGGTGAACCAACGGCAAGGGAAGACCTTTCTCTCTGTCTCTCTCTCTCTCACTGTCCACTCTGCCTGTCCAAAAAAAAAAAAAAAAAAAAAGAGTATGTTAGTGCATTTTCTTTTATAGGAAAAGGACTTGTAGGAGTCACAATCCCTTTTAAGAAACTTGGGGCCAGAGGGATGTTGGAATTTTGGAATTATTTACCGTTTAGGAAGTTAGTATGGAACATAAGCTTCATCAAGCAGATTATTATTTCTGTCATTAAATAGTCACATCGAATAAGATTTTTAAAAAAATATTGTAGATGTCCTCGCATCAGGCCATATTTTATCACCAAATACACAAAGTTTTCAGAGCTGAGGATTCTAACTGAGGGCAAGGGACTGTGGGCCTTCAAATGAACAAAGAAATAAATATATACCCCTTTCTTGTGGGGGGGAGTCAAACAGCAAATAAGTCTTGTTTTTAAAATCCATAATATAAATGATTTGTTTATTTAAATTCACAGAAGATGTAGGAATAAAAAGGTGGCCTACTCACATGGCTAAAAAAGTTTTTTTTTTTTTTAAGATTTTATTTATTTATTTGAGAAATAGAGTTATAGACAGTGAGAGGGAGAGAAATAGAGAAAGGTCCTCCATCTGCTTTTTCACTCCCCAAATGGCCACAGTGGCTGGAGCTGGGCCGACCCAAAGCCTGGAGCCAGGATCAGAAGAGGAGCAGCCCTGACTAGAACTGGCTTCCACATGGGATGCCGGTGCCGCAGGAAGAGGATTAACCTACTGCGCTATAGTGCCGCCCTAAAAAAATATCTTTGAACACAATTTTAGAATTAACACCTCTCGGCCGGCGCCCTGGCTCACTTGGCTAATCCTCCGCCTGTGGCGCCGGCACCCCAGGATCTAGTCCCGGTTGGGGCGCCGGATTCTGTCCTGGTTGCTTCTCTCTTCCAGTCCAGCTCTCTGCTGTGGCCCAGGAAGGCAGAGGAGGATGGCCCAAGTCCTTGGGCCCTGCACCCGCATGGGAGACCAGGAGGAAGCACCTGGCTCGTGGCTTCGGATCAGCGCAGCGCACCGGCCATAGCAGCCATTTGGGGAGTGAACCAACAGAAGGAAGACCTTTCTCTCTGTCTCTCTCTCTCACTGTCTAAACTCTGCCTGTTAAAAAAAAAAAAAAAATTAACACCTCTCATCTAAGAATCAGACCTTCAGCCTGTTTGCCTTTAGAGGCTGTCCAGTGGGGGGATGCATGGGTTCTCAGGAAGGAGCATTGTTGCCCAGGGAGGTGGGGTAGAGAGCTGGCCCCTGGCATGGGAAGGAAGCAGCATTGTCACTGTGTCCTACCTCCACGCTCTGTGGACTTGATTCCGCCCTGAAGTCATCCTCACCCCACAGAGGTGTAGATACTGTACCAGTGCATCTGCAGGAAATAATTTAGTCAAAAGCACTGTAAAAGTAAGCTACAATAGGAAGTGGGTTCCAGCAGTGGAAGAAAATATGCATTTGCTAATTCGAGCCCTTAATGCACATTAATAAATTATAAATAATAGTGTAATCTACAGAGAACAAAAATGAAAATCAGTTTACCTTTTATATTTTTACAAATTGCTCAAACAGTATTGTCCATTTTGTGTTAACTTTGAAAGGTTTGTTGTTCTATAGAACCTCTTAAATAATGGATCTGTGGCAGCCTTCACTGGACCTGTGCAATGACAAATACGATAAGATCGGTTTTCATCTTGCTGTAAAAAAATTCAAGAATTATTTTTGAGATGAAGATAATCTTCATTCCATCATTTCGTACCACCTAAAATTACCTCATGGAACTTTGATCTATGAAGTTACTCAAGAATGTTATTTATTACAGATGTTAGCTGCAAAATTTGCCAAAATAAGAAATACTCTAAAAAATATCATGATGTGATTGAGGATGGGGGAACCATAGGAAGTGATTAAATTGGAAGATACTTTTGAGAAGACTAGACCATACTCTATTGGTGCTACTCAAAAAACAACAGCAAAAACCATGCATCTTTGTTAAATGCAAACTTACCACATTACTTCATATGCATTTATTTATCTAACAAACTACTGCTAAGCTTTTCTAAGTTTTCACAAGCACAAAGTTTCCATGGATATCTCTGCAGACATAACTTTTTTATGCTTGCTCAGTTTGATCCTCAGGGTAAAATTCTAAAGTTGAATTTCTAAATCAAAGTGTATGTTTGCCACACATTTTAAATTGCATTCCAGAAAGTTTATACCAGATTATATTCCCATTAGTTATATATGAAAGTGAGTTTCCTTAATTGCGATTGAAAATTTGTCTTATTTTAACTTGCCAAATAGCTTTTTATGTATTTACTGCCAAATTCCATTTATTGTTTTTGTCAAGGAGTGGTTGATGTTATTTGCCAGGCTAGTGTTTAATTTTATTATTATTATTTTTAAGAGTATTTATCTTTCAGTTGAATTATTTGATGCAAACATCTTTCCCAGCTTCTTTTCATTCATGACAGTGTTTTAAAAAATAAATGTGTGGTCATTGGTTTCAATGTGTTCCTCTATGTTTTCCAAATCCAGTTTCATAGCTAACAACCATCTTTTCTTCTTTAAAATATAAAAAAAGCTTTTGCTTGGGTGGGCATTTGGCACAGCAGTTAAGAGGCTGCTCAGAACACCTGCATACTACATCTGAGTGCCTGGGTCCCAGCTCCACTTCTGATTCCAGCTTCCTGCCATTGTGCCCTCTGGGAAGTGACAGTGATGACTCGAGTACATGGGTCATTGTCACCCATGAGTAACGCTGATTAGTTTCCAGGATCCTGGAACCATTTAGTTATTTTTATTTTTGTAGTTTCATGTTTTAACATTTTGTACTTACATATGTTTTAGGTGCTCCTTACTGTGGCCCAGCAGGTAGGGCTACCACTGTGTGTGGTGCCAGCATCCCATATGGTCCCAGGTTTGTGTCCTGACTGCTCCACTTCCAATCTAGCTCCCTGCTAATGGCCTGGGAGTGGTGGCGGAGGGTGGCCCAAGTCCTTGGGCCCTTGCACCCATATGGGAGACCTGGAGGAGACTCCTGATTGCTGGCTTCGGCCTGGCCTAGCTGTTGTGGCCATTTGGGGGAGTTGACCAGCAGATGAAGGATCTCTCTCTGTCTCTCCTTTCTGTGAGTCTGCCTCTCAAATAGATACAATATTCTTAAAAGATTTTTATTTATTTACTTGAGAGGTAGAGTTACAGAGACAGAAAGAGAGAGAGAGGGAGGGAGAGAGAGAGGTCTTCCATCCACTGGTTCACTCCCCAGATGACCACAATGGCCAGAGCTTGGCAATCTGAAGCCAGGAGCTAGGAGCTTCCTCTGAGTCTTCCACATGGGTGCAGGGGCTCAAGAATTTGGGCCATCTTCCACTGCTTTCCCAGGCCATAGCAGAGAGCTAGATTGGAAGAGAGGCAGCCAGAAATTCAACCTGTGCCATTGGGGTATCTTAGTGCTGTAGGTAGAAGCTTAGCCCACAACACCGCGGCACTGTCCTGATGGATAAAATCTTAAAAAAATAAAATAAGGGAACCAGATTAGAGAAACCTAGTGAAAAAAAGCTAACTTTAATATATTTATATTATATATACATAATATATATATTTATCCTTAAATATATATATCCTATATATAAATAATATATATATTTATAAGGTTGAAATCTCTAAGTCATATATATATAGAGAGAGAGAGAGAAAATATACATACATACATAAATATTAGCATAGCTCCTGTTTTTTTTTACCCCATAATGCCAAACAAATTTTTGGTCCCATTTATTGAATAATTTATCATTTTCTCATTGTTTTAAAATGATACCTTTACCCTAAAGCTCTCTATAATACTTGCTATTCTGGCAGAAATACCACATTGTGTTAATTTACTTTGCTTCAAGTGTGTATAGTCCTAGCTTACTTCTTTGCAAAATTTGTCTTAATGATTGTCATGTATTAATTGCTCAAATAAACTGTAGAATTATTTTGGAAACTGTGCTCTCCATCCCTGTACCACCCCATTTTTTTCTGTTTAGAGGTTGGATTTTCATTAAATGTCTAAAGTTTGATTTTGAATCACCAGATTATTTAAGAAGTGCTTTTTTGAGAAATATTTGTGTGAAAAGATTAAAGTGTTTAGTTCTTGTATAAATTGATACACAGATTATTTTGGTGTTTTGGAAGTGTTTGTTCTGTGAATCCTTTCATGATTTTGTTAAACTGGCTTGTGAACTAGTTCAGCAAGTTGGTGTCATATGCTAAGTGTCTAAATATATTTATAATGAAGAATTATGAGAACACATAACAAAAATATACCTGTCCTAAATCCTTGGAGAAAAGAATAGAAAATCAGGGAGATAAATGTTCTACAGTTACTCTAAGGAAACTTAAAAATTTTCATCTCGTTTTAACTTCGTGAAGTCATTTGCTGGCTTTTTTTTTTCATACCATCTTTCTCATAAAGATTGAAGCTGTGTACAAAGTTGTGTGTGTGAGACTCCTGAGTGAACTGGATGATTGGAGACCAGTTATGTTACCAAAGAAGGATTTCATGGAATAAGTGATTTCTGAATGAGTCCCGAAGGAGGGGCAGACCCTGTTTAAGTGTGGCAGGAGAAGCAGAGCTCTGAGGTGAGGGTCAGGCGTACGTGGTTTTGAATAGAGTAATGCTCTGGAGTTGGCAGTGGTTGGGGGCAGGAGAGGAGATGGTGGTGGAAGCTCTAAGCACATGATTTGAGGATGAGTAGAGGCAGTTGTTGAAAATTTCAGATGTGAGATGGAAGATGTCCAAGTGTCACTAGAAATGGCATCATTTTGTTGTCCATTATCTTCAAATATTTTTCAGATGGTCTTGAGCGAGTACTTCTTTCTCTGACCACCTTATCTGTAAAGTGGTCAGATCCCCCCTCAAGAGGTTCTGAAGATCAGATGGATTGATGCAGCCAACAGAGCCTGCCAAGGGCTGTGTTGGTCTTTGCTGTTGTCTGTCTGATTGCTGTCATCTGTTGAGTGGCATCTCCCTGCTCGTGCCTGGGACTCACATCTGCCTGTGATGATAGCCTGGGACCACATCCGGCTCACAGCCCATCTTTCTGGAAAAAAAAAAAAAGTTTTATTGGAACACAGCCTGAGCTCTCCACTTTCAAGTTATTTCTTGTTAGCAACGGTAGAGCTGAGTGGATGCAGCAGAGACTTTTCTTGGCGGCAAAGATGTGCTAGCCTCTGCCTTACCATTCTCAGTACATAGTAGTCCCACTGTGGAAAAGTTGGAGTCCTCAGAAGGTTTCAGACAAATTGGTACATGCAGAGTGTAAGAAAGATATGCCATATCCCTTCCTCTGAGGAAACGGACCCAAACTGTTCCTGTGGTTAATGTTGAAGCTTTGTCCTTAAGTTGTTACCTGGATTATCCAATTTCTGTCTCCGATCTACTGTGGCCATTTTGTGGCTTTGATCCTTTCGGACACCCCCTGTTATCAGTAGTTAAGAAAGGAAGAATCACAAGCTAAATACCATGTTATTCTGATATTTGTTAGCCAACTGCTTTAAGTTCTTCTTAGCTATTTCATCTGTGGTGTTCCCCAGAGTGACTGTCCTCCTCAGAACTCCCCAGAGATCATCTCTTTTTCTTATTATGTCTTTGTTCCTCTCTTCTGCAGGTTTTTTTTTTTTTTTCTGAATGTGTGTGGTGTCACTGAATCTGAGCCTCCTAGGTTGTGTCTGCATTATCCAGAATTCCAAATCCTCTCTAGAAACTGCCCCATCGGATGAAAAATGGGCTACTTAACAACCCAGTATATTTGGGGAACCTCAACCATTTTTCAAACAAAACAAACATAGATTGAAAAAAAAAGGATTAGACCATCATGTGTTTTGAAAAACCTACATCTAATTTCTTTACAGACTTTACAAGTTCTCACTCTGCCAGTTTACCTTAAGGGGCTGAGAGAATAATTAGGAAGCAGAGAAATTTTCTGGAAAAATAAATGATGGGTTGAACCTTTTGCATATTAAGAATCAAATTTTAGGATTTGTGTGAAACATTCATAAATGAAAAGGAGAAAAGCTGAGGACAAGACAAAATAGAAGGATGGGGACTCTGTGTGTGCTGGGATGGAGGAGGAGAAAGTATGTGCATGATTGTACTGGCTGAAATGATGGAAACGTACTCCACAGTCCGTTAACTAATCCACTTGACATTTGCTGAGGGCATTCTGTTACTAGACTCCGTCGTACTAGATGCCAGGAATACTAAGATACTGAGGCTCACTTTCTGTCCTCGAGGAAGCCACAAATTAGAAGGGCAAAATCAGATGCATAAACAGTTGCTTCCATACAGTGCAGTAAATGCTGTGAAAGGTGAGCGTTTCAGAGGAAGTGGAAGGAAGAAGCCTGAAATGAGAGAGGACTGGGGGAAAAAGAAGTAATAAAGAGTACTAGTAAAGAGAAAACAAAGAGAAATAGCCTGAGCTGCGTTAGAGATGATTGATCAAACTGTGGAAGTCAAGATTAGAGATCAGTGACAGATGCTGTGGAGAGAAGAACCTGATACAAGAATGATCTTTCAGTTGTGCAAGAAGCATGTCTTTCACAGCCTAGCACTCCCTGGGCCTGTTAAAAATGTGGTTAATCTACAAAGGGGCTCTGAAGAGTCCACGGGCGTGGAATTAGAAGATAAAGCGGGGGTGAATGTTTGGCGTGGTGTTTAAGACACTTAGATTCCACATTGAGTACCTTGGTTCCATAGAATGTTCTGTTCCTTACTCCAGCTTCCTGCTCATGCAGACCCTGGGAAGTAGCAGTGATGGCTCAGGTAGTTAGATCCTACCACCCACATGGGAGACCTGTTTTGAGTTCCTGTTTCCTAGCTTTGGACCCTGCCCAAGAACATTTTGGGCATTTAGGGAGTGAACCAGCAGAGGGGAGTGTCTTGCTCTTGCTCTCTTTCTCTCAAATTGATTTTAGTAAGTAAGTTGAAAAGATAGTGCAAATTTCCCATGCATTTTTAAGTTCCTCATGTGTGTATATTATTACTTACAAAGAATACTCATATATCCTATTATTTCGTTCAAACTTAAATGATAAGGGTATATAATATGTTCTGTGTTAACATGTAATAAGACAGTCTATAACATAATATTTTTTATCAAATAATGAAGATTTGATAAGTGCTAGCAACTTGCTAAGCATTTTGTATTATCTAATTTAATTATGGTCATTTTATTTATACCAGCACATCTCAGACAAGGTACCTGATACCCCCAAAGATTGGACAAATTGTCCAAGGTTATCCAGGGGGCAAGTGGCATGCAAACCCAGTTGGAGTGGCTCCTCTGTAGTAAGTTTTAAGGGTGAGCTTTTGGTGGCAAGAAGAACCAAAGGGAACAGAATACTCCAGCTAATGTTTGGAGATGGGGTTGGGGAAGAAAAATCAAGGGCACAGAAAGGAGGGACCACAGAGTGAAGAACAAATACAGGCTTTGAAGTCAAGTCTAACTGAATTCCCAGATGGGCAGTGCAGCCACATGGTATTGGTGAGGTCTGAATGTCCACATCTTTACACTGGGGGGTGTAGCCTCTGCCTTGTTGCTATGTAAAGGACCTGCACCTGTGCCTGGCACTTACTAGACACTCAGATGCACCACCTGTCCTTGCCACTACGCTGATTTTCACATTCTTCCTCCTCTTCCTGGTTCTGCTATTACCAGTTCTACTGCTCCTATGGCTATTGTTATTAGGAGCAACAGCAGTTGGAATGACAAAAGGGATAGATTTAATTAAGTCTTCAATTTGATAAATAGCAATAGTTCTTCATTTATGTCAGTATCTGGTAAGCCTTTGCCATGACAGGTCTCTCTGTTCTAGGCACGTATGGAGTTAAAACATGAATAAGTCATTTCCTTTATAAAGTAGCATGCAGGCTGGTTTGGCCTTCACACCCCACATTCTTAGTCAGCCCGTGTACGCATGGAAGAGAGAGAATTTTAGGAAGGCAGGAGTTATGGCTGTGGAGATCAGGCCCAGTGGAAGCAGGAGGCTGAGCAGAGCTCTGAAAGGATGGTCAGGACTTAAGTAATTTCAAGAGGAATTGAAGATTTCATATGCATTTATTACTTTTTTTTTTTTTTTTTTTTTGACAGGCAGAGTGGACAGTGAGAGAGACAGAGAGAAAGGTCTTCCTTTGTGGTTTACCTTCCAATGGCCGCCGCGGCTGGCGCGCTGCGGCCGGCGCACCGTGCTAATCCGATGGCAGGAGCCAGGTACTTCTCCTGGTCTCCCATGGGGTGCAGGGCCCAAGTACTTGGGCCATCCTCCACTGCACTCCGAGAGCTGGCCTGGAAGAGGGGCAACCGGGACAGAATCCGGTGCCCCAACCGGGACTAGAACCCGGTGTGCCGGCGCTGTAAGGCGGAGGATTAGCCTAGTGAGCCGCGGCACCGGCTAGTTCTTCTAACAGTCTCAATCTCTTCATGTCATGTTGTAGGCTTGTCACCCTATTTTCCGGCGCAGATTTTATTCTAGTGATCCTATAAAGTTAGTCATTAGACTGTGTGCAAGCACCTGTGTGAGGTGGTGAGAGCCTGGTCCCTGGGCTCAGGGTGACCAATCTACATAAGAATGATTTTTATCTGTCCTTCTCAGAGGGGCAGGCAATCTTGAAATGGAGCTTTCCCCACCAATCTGATGGAGACTGATAATGTGACAGTTTGATGTTCCTTAATTTTACTAAAATAGCAACCTGACCAAATCTGCTCTTCAGCACATTTCTGGTGTTTGTATTTATAGGAGAAGTGGTGCTAATTCCCTAGAATGTTCACAGGTCATATTCAGATTGTTCTATTTTTACTTTGGTGCAAAATTGTTGAGGAGAGACATTTTAAGACAAGTAGTGGTTATAGCATATCAAATCACTCTATATTGAATCACATATTAAGTAAACTTCCTGAACTGAGGAGCTTAAACTGACAGGAAGTAGTTATCCTACATTCTGTATTATTTAAGTAAGATTTCTTCAAGTCCAATTTTATTGTAGTTTACTGTTTGCTTTAATGTTTTCTTTCTGCTAAATTTCTACCTTCCTACCAACGAATATAATCCCCTTTTTAATATGTAATAGACGTACTGGGATTCCAGACTGGATTTTCAGAAACCGTGGAAAAACCTCCTCACTTTAGTGTATACAATAAATAATGTATTCTCTCTTTTTTAATTTGAGAGGTAGTCAAATAGGTGAAGGCATAAATCTTGCCAACCCCTGGGCAGTTGTAATTTCCATACCAAAATGCATGAGTTTTTACTTGACTATTACTCTATTATACATTAAGTAATAGTTACCATGGCAACCTTTGCATTACATTTTAACATTTAAGTATAAGGTGTTGTGTTGCTTTATGAGGAAAGACAATATATTTGGATTGTTGAATGTCTGGTGAAATATAATCACTGCTAAAGTAAATAATTTTGTTTAAGGTCCTTTGAATTCTTTAGGAGTTATTCAAATTTTCCACCAAAATTTTAAGTGCATTATTTTTATTTTTATGACGTCATGGGGGAAGTGCAAGGTTTTTTAAAAAGCCGTAATTGTTAAATATCACATAAACATTCATTAAATGCCTCGAGTGGCCTTCTGAGGGGAAAACTACATAGTCGAACTGTGTTTGAAATCATTTATCAGTGGCTGCTGCAGTTGTAAGAATTTAAATTTAGTGAACATCACATGCTTCTCTGAAATATAAAACATTTTTTTTGTTTTCCTAGTTAGTTAGCAGTAACTAGTTTTGATGTCACATATAGATGAATTAACAATAGCAGTTTGATCATGCCTGCAGAAACCAAATTAGATGAGCCACTGAAGTAATCCTTGTGGCAGTTCCAGGAAAATGGCCACTTAAGCTTAAATTATCAAGATTGTTGGCCAATTTCTTCATTAAATATGAAAGGAAAAAAAAAAACCCAGACTTTTCTTGTTGCCTTTGTAGCTCTAGGCTATGAGGCCATCATGGTTTTTGTAGACTGCTCTATTTAACCCTTTTCAGCCCTTTGTAATGACTTTTCAGAATTCTGATTGTAGTAAGTACTTTTACCTGGAAGTGGAATAGAGGCTCTGGGTGAGAATTACTCATAATTTTTGGTGACCTTTTAAATAATTGCCAGTGGATTGTAGTCTGGGATGTGTGTTGAGGGCAAAGGAAGGAGGAGGGTAAGCTATGTGCTAGAGATACCAGCCCTGGTGGACTTTTAAATGTGTTGTTTATCTTCCTCTAATAACCCTATGGCTGAGCTTTTAGTGTCCTTGTTTCAAAGGAGGAAAATATGGTTGGAGCAATTGCATGACTAACTCCTAATCACACTGCTGGTGTTCCTCTGAACTAGGGTTCAGTCTGATCTGTCAGACCTCAGAACCACCCCCTCTTTCCTTAATGTGTTTGAACATCGCTTCTGACTTGTAACCATCAGAATCTGCATTACATATTTACAGTTGAAATAAAAAACATTGACCAAAAGAGCTTAAAGGAAGCCATGTGCTGTATGGTCATTTCAGAAATTAGTATTTCTCTGCAACACAATAACAGTCTGTGAAGTCCCTGATTATCAGAGGTTTCCCTGACATCTTGTCTCTAAGTTTCCCCAGTCCTCTTTTTGTTGAAACCAGGCATAGGACAGAGGGGAAAAATAGCTACAAAGGTACCTTCTTGGATCTTTGGGGATCAGAAATAATGATTGTCCAAAGACTGACCTTCAGTTTTGAGCATTGAAGTTCAAAAGTGGACAGGTGGAAATGTTGTGTTCTTCATTGCCCTTTGGTGCGAGATATATTCTAGGTTGCAGAGTAAGTGCCAACAGCAGCAAAATTATCGCCCCCTCCTGCTACTAGAGTAAGTCAGCAATGGCTCTTCTGTGGTCAGAATGGCAAATTCAGCAGCAGCTATTCGACAGGGATTTGCAAAAACTTCCCCATGGCTGTTAGGAATCTTATTCAGCAGTGTCTTTGAAAACCCGATTCTGTGCAGAATTAACTGTGTAGAAATGACCTCGGTTGTAACAAGAAGGGTTTTAAACAAGCCTAATTTGTAATTTCTCTCCATGTGTATTTGCACTTTCCAGTGCAAAGTGTATTAGTTACCTCTGCATATGTCCAGCATTCCTAAGTTTTATAGTGGTTCAGAATTTTATTTCCATATTAACATAAAAAATTCCTGGCTTTATAGAGTCAGTTCACCATACAAAGCCACTATACATCACTTAGGTTTGTGATGAAAGAATGGAATTGCAGCTGTGTGAGTACTAGAATACCCAAACATGAATTAGACTCACAAGCATTTGGCAATAGTTCAGAAAAGGAGCTTAATCTGGTTTCATCTGAGACTGCTTTTCTCTGTTCTACCACATCCCCCCAAGATGTTGTGTCTGATACCGGATCACAACGTAATGGGAGTGACGCAAAATCAGAGACAGCCCTCAGAAGCCAGGGGCACATTCGCTTTTCCCCAGAGGTTTTTTTTCCTCCCTTCTACTTCTTTTTTTTCCTCTCCCAGGTTCCAACTTTGAAATTCAAGGTCATTCACCTATTAGATGAATTAATTATAAGCCAAAAAAGCAGCATTCATCGTACTCTGATCTCACTCATATCTATAATTAAGGGTAAATATAATCTTCCTTTTTAGACATGCACCACCCACCCATTACATTTAAAGTGCTGACTGAAATGAAATAATAGTTCCAAGCAAGATGATTTTAGTTTAACAAGAAAAAAGTTGATAATTTAAGCTTCAAGCAGTTAGTTCTATTTTTGATTACCATTCAGTTATAAATCTAATTTGAGATATAGGCTGCTTTTCTGTTCTTCAAGTTTAATTCATGGTTTGCATCCTTCGTTGCTTTAGTATAAAGTTCAGTGGTTGATCAAGTATGTTCAGAAGCTCCCCCCAAAAGGAATCGGGACAGGGTGAGGAAGGTGTGTTGGAAAGACAGGCTAAGACCCAGATCCATGTGAAACAAACAGAAAATTTAATTGAAAGAGACTCTGGCAAAAGGCTGTATTTGCCATTTGTACGGCTATGCTGGGACTGCTCTTTGGTGGACAGTTGGCCGCAGGGGGCTGAACCTGAAACCATTTAGACCTGATGGGAGAAGTCAGTATATTTTTTTTCTTTGGTTAGGCTGTTTTCTGTCTTGAAATTGTTTGCTTTTGAAGGAAAATAAGGGCTTGTCTCATCACATTGTGGACAGTTAGCAAAATGCTAACCTCTGGGTTTAAGATTTACAGGTTAGCTGTGCGACGCCACATCTTCCTTCCAGTGTTTCCTGACAGGCTAGGGGCAGTTCACTACTGGGACCAAGCATAACCACAGAGAATGAGGTTGCACAATGTGAAAACCTGAAACCTTTATAATGTGATGGAAGCCAAAGATGAGTATGCCCACTTCAAAAGTAGGCTAAGCTTTTAAACTTAACTTTGATTAGGCCTAAATTTTTCTTCAGACTATATCAATGTAGGCAAATTTCTATATATATATAAATGAATTCCTTATGCATTCTGTGCAGGATTTAACTGACCTTAAATCTAATACAATTAACCCTTTTAAATTGACAAACTAGAATTTTTCAGGCAGTGGAAAAAACATTTTTTTGTAATCTCTCATTGCTATAGAGAGTTAAGTATGTGACGTAAAGGCCAAACAATAGTAAATGGTCATTGTTCATTTTACAAGTATACTCTACGATAAGAACACATATATTTTTATCTTCATTTTCCCTAAGGGGGTGATTAGGGCCCCCTTAAGTGTAAGGAAATGTTTATTTTTGTAGGCTTTAGAAGAATGATTCTATTGTCCAAATGAAAAAGAAAAAGGAACAAACACATCTAAAAAGAAACAGGAATGTGCTTTGTAGGGAAAAAAAAAGATGAGCAGGAGCCAGTAAATGTTTCTAAGTGCTGTCTGCTCTTAGCACTGCAGCTTTGTATAGTCCATGTGGCTGCATATGCGAGGGTTGGATGTATGATTTATTTCTTTCTGTCTGGCCTGGGAAATGAGATTTCAAAAATTATCAACAATAAGGTCAACCACAATAAGTTAACTGTTTTCTAGTTAGCATTTTATATTTTTCACAGTTGTATTATGAATGCTGCTAAAACCTAGGCTAGCAAGCCTGTTTGTCTTTAGAGGTTGACCTATTGAATGCGCATACTTGCTTGAGATTGGAATCCTTTGCCACCAAGGACCAACAAGAAATAAACAGGGATGAAGCTTGCTAAAAGAGAAGCATGCATTTCACCAGCCCTTGTTTGAACTATTTTATGTATTTTTAGAAAAAGAAAAAAAAGGGGGGGGGTGGAAATAGAGATCAGGTACCTAACTGGAAGGAGGTTATGATCTCAAATCATCTCAGTTTCATTGATAGAAATTTCAGAGCGAACTTGCACTGCGAGACTTAAAAAAAATGTGGATGTTGTTAATAAGGCTTGCCAAGAGTGAAATTTCAGGTTGAGATGAAAATTCAGGTTGAATCCCACTTATAAAGCGACCAAGAACTTACTTGATGTTGTACCCTCAAGTCCTGATTCACAGAAAACTTTGTAATCATGAGCTCGATATTTTAGTTTGTCCTTGTGTAGCATTTTAGTGTCTGAACTTCATAAGAAGCAGTAGATGAGCATGCAGACGGCAGGTTTTTATCCAGCAAATTATCTAGTGTTTTCATCAGATGTTTATGTTGCGAATAATACTAGCAATGAACTTATTACTCAAAACGTGCTCTCAACCTAAAATCTCCTCCTTGAAGT
Organism: Oryctolagus cuniculus; assembly: GCF_051225735.1. Classification (NCBI taxonomy): domain Eukaryota; kingdom Metazoa; phylum Chordata; class Mammalia; order Lagomorpha; family Leporidae; genus Oryctolagus; species Oryctolagus cuniculus. Next base: position 23,146,570 of record NC_142876.1, read on the forward strand.
TTTATTTTAAAGTGCTGCTGATTTTGTATCCCTTGAAAAAGTCTTAAACTGGAACCAGTGAAGGCTAGCTTGTCAGTAGCTGATTAGTCCTTTATATATTACTCATCCAACACTCACAAAACCCCTCACGGTGGAGAGATCCTCTTTATGATATTTTGCTATATGGTGGTGGGAAGGGGGAGGTTTGAATTTTTGATTTTCCGGCTTATGGGTCATATTTGACCAACTGCTTTCACTAGAAGACATGCCACTTTGTTGAGCTATTTAGGAATCAAAAAGACTGTCTTAATTTAAAACAAGGACCCTTTGTTTTAGTTGGTGACTGCCTTGTGAAATTTTTCAGTTCTCAGCGGGTTAACCAGGGAACAGGGGCAGAGTCATAATTGGCCTATTTAGAGTATTTTGCATGTGAATAGTGTGTTAGTGAAGCATCCCTAAGTCTGTTGTGAGTGACATGGTGATTAGAATTTAGATTAGGGAAAACACATTCTGTACTTTATCAAGGACAGTAATTAGTTCAGTCAGTAAAAGTTGATTACAAGTAACGATAAAGTTAGATTTTTAGTACTTAATTTTAAAATTTCTTTATTAAACAGTAAATTTGTTCTTAATATAAATGGTACTATCTGCACTTGTTTTATTGCATATCAGAATAATTAAAAGAACAATGTGTTCAATGCAGAGTATAATCAGGCGATTTATATATCGTGGGTAAGTTTCTATGTAGTTTTTTGAGAATGTGATATTATTACAATTTTTTTCTTATGTCATCATTTTTGAAAGTTTAGTGATTTGTCACACGGTAATAAGTTAATGATATTTGTAAAAGTTTTGTAGTGTTCAGGTGAATGTTTAGTCTGTGGGGATGTGTTTTCGCTTCCAATAGTCCTCAAGAGGGCATTCGAATGTTCTTTGGTTTGTTCCTGTGAGCTTAGTATTCCTCTGATTTTGAAAGTTAGTGTGAGGGCTGGAACTCCTCTGGGTTCAGCAGAATTTTCCCTTACTGGGTGCTGTGATGGGTAGCTGGAGAGAGGCAGGGCCGTCAGTGGGGTAGCTCGTCCACACTCGCCCCCAGTGTGAGCGGCCAAGGAAGTTGTGTTTGTTGGAAACAGGAGAATCTTCCTGGTTCTTGTTAGGGAAGGGCATGAGTAGTTCCCAGACAGGCGCACAAGTCTAGCAGAGAAAATATTTGCCTTCTTCCAATGCCATTTTCTTAAAAAATGTCAAGTCATCTTGAAAGGTTTAAAAGATACTGTTTAAAGGGATGCATCTTCCTTGTGCAAGTAAAGAATTAAAAATTCGCAAACTTTGTGATGGTTTCTTAGACTGCGTTTCTGCTTGGTTTTTGTTGTGTTGTGTCTAATTGTTTCAGCTGAGCAGATGCTGTTTGCTTTATTGCATTGGTTTAAGTGCTAACAATCAGATGGGGGCGGTGATTGTAAAAAATTAACCTTATATGTTTGTTTTCCCTTTTTTTAACCTTTCAGCAGAGTCTCCTTGGAGGTGACATGGATATGGGCAACCCAGGAACCCTTTCGCCCACCAAACCTGGCTCCCAGTACTATCAGTATTCTAGCAATAACCCCCGAAGAAGGCCTCTTCACGGTACTGCCATGGGTAAGATATTCTCTGAGTGGCCTAGTGATTGTGACTCGTATATTTTCCCTTTTCTTTTCAAATACCACATTCTCACCCTAACCCTACTCCTCCGTCCCCAAAAATCCATAAAATCTGGCTCAGTCGCCGGGCTTGTGACTTCCTCCCAGTAGTCCACTGAGTTATATGTTAGCAACTTAGAGTAACAGAACTTTTTTTAGTGTATGCTTATTTCTGGTTTTTTCATGACCGTGTACATAAAAACATTTAGGAAAAAAAAAAAAACAAACACTAAAGCGGCAAAAAAATTAAATACGGTGTCTTCACTTTGATGAGCAATGCAGAATGTGATTCCTGTTAGAATAAAAGGGTACAGTAGTGATGGTTGTTTGCTAAGGTAATGTAAGAAAATCTCTTCTAATCTGCGTGGCTCTGTGGCTTCTGATACTCATTAGTTGGGAGTCTGTGCCTGTGGGAGCTCACCATGTCCTCATTTTCTTTCAGAGGTACAGACAAAGAAAGTTCGAAAAGTTCCTCCAGGTTTGCCGTCTTCAGTAAGTACTGCTCTTTCCTGCTGTGCGTATTGTTGATCTTGTTGTGCTTTGTATTGGTGCGAAGAGAGGTTAAGAGGCAGTGAGGTTCCACGCACCCAGAGCAGTGTGTGTATCTAGAACGCGGATGAGGCAGGAATGACCTGCCAGTCCAACCAGCTGACCCGGTCAGAGTGATGAGTGGCACATCCTGAGACTGGGTGGTCACGCTGATAGTCAGCCGGGTAAGCTCTGAAGAGGGCTGGGGAAAGGTGCCTGAAGTTCCAAGAGTTTTACCTGCACAGGGCTTCCAGGAGAATGAGTATTAGTTTCGTGTGTTGGTTAAATTCTTTGTCAGTATTATGATGATTTATGGATTTGCATGCGAAAGGAGATTTGTGGAGAGGATTTAGGAAAAATGTACATGGGTTTCAGTCCAGAGTGCAGGGAGAATGTCTCTATTTTCTAGAGAGGCTGCTGAATAAAGGCTGCAGAGGTAGCTGCATCAGTAACCGGCTGTGTCTGTAACGCCAGGTGACAACTGAAGGATCCAGCTGTAACCAAAAGCATTCTGGGTTTTCAGTAGCGGGAGCTGCACGCAGGAGTGTCTGTGGCTGCCAGAGCCCCTGACACAGCAGACGTTGGTTGTGATCACGATTAATACATGATGGCATATTTTGAATTCTTACATGTATTTTCAGATTTGAGTTTCTGGGTATTTAATTTTGATTAGGGCTGGTCTGTTTGTAGTAATTTCTTTCTTTTGCAAAATAAAAAGTTGATTTCCTCCCTTCTTTTCTTTTTTCTTTCCTGCTTTTTCCCATTCTTGGTTCCTTCCTCTGATGGGCTTTATGTTGTAATGCTATTTTTCTATGAACTTTTGAAGCCCCCTTGGATATGTGGACAGAGTTTTATTTTAATTTTGAGGCACTAAAGTAGTCCTTGAAAAAAATGCTAATGAGCTTTATTATAAGTTCTGTCACTTTAAAATAAAATTATATGTAGATTTCTGGAACTATATTACCAATCAACATTCACATATTACTTTTTATTTCATTTTTAATAAATTAGAAAAATAATGGGTTTTGCAAATGTGCTAAGATTAGATTAACCCAAACACCTGTGTATTTGACTTGATTTCAGTTCAGCTCATCCAAAAAATTATTAGATGAATATATCAGAATAAGTCTTATCAGGAAAAAAACCTAGATTTTGCAAGCTGATTATCATAGACATGATAATGTTGAAGAAGCATCACAAAATTATCCATAAATATAGAAAAATGTTGTGTAAATAAAATGCCAGTGGCATATAAAATAGTAATTTTTGGACTACCAGCAAGTTAGTTACTTAAAAATGTACTGAATTTTTTATTCTTTGAAATTCCATGTTGTATTGAAATTGACTAATCTCTCCCAAAGGTTTTGTAAGTGTATTCTGAGCTTGAAGTAGACGATGGATTTCATGTGGATGAAACTTTAGCTTTTAATAGCTTTTATGATAACTTCAAATGATATAGTCCTCACAGCTGTTTACACTTTAAACATGCCTGATCCTAACACAGATAATATTAAATACATTACATAGACCTTGGCTGCTCTAAGACGATAAAAGCCACAAAAACTTAGAGCTATCAACCCCTGTTTATGCCTCATATTAAAATTAACTTAGTATGTTTTTTCCAACAGAAAGATTATGCAATAATGTACACAGTTTCTAAGCAATGCATTGATGTGACATTAAATGTCATCTGTATGCTTTATCATTGTCAACAATAATTCCTCATAATTCATTATAAACTTTTTAACTATTTCCTTGTGACTAACTGGACCCTATTGGAAATCTTTCTAGTACAGTTTTTTCTTTGCTATTAAGACAATTTATGTGTTGCTGGTGCATTGTGATACACGCAGAAAAATAAAAGTAACTTTCTTTTCTCCCAAATAAATTCAGGAATTGGGAATTTAGTTTACATCATTTAATTTTTGGCTTTTAGTGATAATTTAGGATTAATTCTTGTTAGAGAATTTATCTTGGATACATGTTTATATGGTCCTCATGGAACATTTTGGTAAATACTCCTGGTTTTTTTGAAAAACAGGAAGGAGAAAAATTCAATTGAAAATGAAAATTTTATCTCTAAGCAAGAATAAGGTAGTTTCATTGGTTTTGAATCCTGTCTCTTACTTATTTAGCATTTGGGACATAGCTCCATTTTAGTGGCAGTTTTACCTCGTTTATGTTAGCTTCATTGTATGTATGTTCTGATTGCTTACTACTCCTGTAAAGATCCATCTGCATTCGCACCACGAATGTCTGTATTTGAACATGTTTCTGAGAAGCGATCTGTACTAAGCATTGTAACACGTTTTCTTCAGTAAATCTATTTTTCTTCATTTTTAGACCTTTGCCATGGTTATTCTTTTTTAAGTTCAAATAAAATTATGAATATTTATCTGATAGATAATTCCAAAGCTGATTTCAATGTGTATTAGTGTATGTATAACAGATACCAAAAGATTGGAGATAATAAAAGGTTTCTTTTGGAGTGACTATGACTAAAGACATTTATATGTTTTCTTCGATACATATTTACAATGATAAATAGTAATAAATCTGTCACAATCTGTTGTGCTAACTCACTTCCCCCCACTTTTGAAATGGGCCTTCTCTCTTCCAGTAGATAAAACAAAGAAAAGTGAAACTGTGACACTGCATAGTCAGATACTGTGTGTGACCCCGTGATACGGAGGCCAGACTGCTTTGGCCACCATGGGGCACGATCTTCATAGGCTATCAGGACAGCAAGGGGGTTGCCTGGCCCTGTTGGGAAACACTGCTGCATGTGTGGAGAGAGGAAACGTATGCCTGCCCCCATCCATGCCACGGATCTGGCAGGATCCGTGCGTTTGTGCTGTGTGCTGCATCTAAGCCCTTGAGTCCCTGTGGAAACATGACATAGGGACAGGATGGCGGGAGAACCCTCTGCAGGGTCCACAGCCACAGGAGCAATGTGGGGAAGGAGGCCTGTCCCTCCACTGACCAGAAGCTCGTGAGGTGGGGCTGGGGATTCTTTTATAATGTAGTGACTGTGTGGAATGACAACTATCTGTGTCTGCGAGAACTCTGCTTATTACTGCAGAACATTTTCATGTTCTCGCTCTGAACTTAGTATGTTGCTCCTTCCAACCACATCCCATTTTCTCCTTAGCTCTCATCTTTTGAAGAGACTTCAGTTACCAAAGCTTTGTCTTTTGTGGAGGCCAGAGTTTATTTTGCATGTCTAATCCCTTGAATCTACATGTGTACTTCTTGTTTGGTTAGATTTCTGCATCTTGATTTTCTGCTTTAAACTGTGTGTCATCGTAAACTTGGTATTTTGCAAATTTACTGCTCTTCCCAGCAAATTTTTCTCTCTGTGTAACCTAATAATCATACTCATTGAATCATGAATTCATGCAGAGAAAAGTGTACCCACATTAGAGTTTGTAGAAAATGATGATTCTTAACAGAAATTAACATGAAAATATAAAGTCCATGAAGTAAGGAAGAATTTTTGCATCATGCTTTTTTTAAGATAAGTTTATCAAGCATACACAAAAAAACCCAAAGACTGGCTTTGGAAAACTTAACAGTCCCTATCAATATATAAACATAAAAAGCCTTGATCTTCTTATAATTTGGAATATTCCAAATTGAAATACATTTTGTCAGAAAGTATTAACTACTGTGTGGTCTCTACCTCAAACATTGTTGGAGTTTGTCTCATTTAAAGCTTAAACAATGGTCTCAGTTGGGATCTCTGGAACTTCAGAATTTTCTAGAAATACGGAGTTTTAGCATTAGAAATAGTCTATTACTTTCTATATCTCCAGTGATCTTTTCTCAAACCAAATGTTTTAGTCAAGTCTGTTTTCTGTATTAACTTGCAGTTTTTTGTTTCATTTGTTTTTGTATAGTTTTCTTTGTAACTCTTGGTGATCTAGTGGTCAGAGATCATTTTGGACATTTGGATCCTAAGGAAAATAATTCCAAATACCACAAAGATTCTAAAATATAATTTGGATACTCTAAGAAATTTTGAGAGGAGTTAATCATTAAGAAAGAATTCTTAAATTAAAAAAAATCTTTATTAGTTCCAGATCAGACTTTTTTAAAAGAGAGTATTAGGAGTATCAGGAAAAAATGGATAATGCTAATGATATTAATGTTTTTTGTGTATTTTGCATTGCATAAAAAACTGCCTGATTTGAAGGTTTCTAACATGATTTTGATATTTTAAGGGAAACTCCCCCCCCCCCGATGTTTAAAAATATCACAAACAATTTAAAAGAGAAGTTGGTAAATGTTTTTTTTTTTTTTCCCTAATTAAGAACCTGGAAATTACATAGAATGGAAAAATCCATTCCTTAACATACATAATTTCACTCACTGCTTCTGAGACTGATCATAAGGAAATCACAATGATACTTTTCCTGGACAACAGAATTTTAGCTTGATTAATATTCAACCTTTTAAAACAAATTTATATAAAAATACTTGTTTTTTGCAAATGATTTGTCAGCCTGGGCCCCATCCTTTGTAGGAAAGTCCACAAGTAGCCAATTTTGTGCTAAGACAGAGAAGGAAGGGACTCTTCAAAGTTCATTCTTGGAGAGAAAAACTTTGTGAAGAAATACAATGTAGGTGTTTAACATATTGAGAGAGGTCACAACATTCAACTTTGATCTTAGTGTGTCTCTTCTGTTTTGAGTAAAGATATTGAAATAAGACATGTAGGTCTTAAAATTATATTTATTGATTATAAAAGTATATAGATAGGAAGATTAAAGATTATATAATTATACCATCCCAATGGTTATTCATACCATTTACATAGCAGATGTAACGTGTCACTGGGGAGCACATTGAATACTGAGAAAATATTTATCACATAGGAGGTATTTGTGTGTGTGTGCAGGTAATACTGAATTCACTAAATTAGCTTCAAGTTCAGCCTGTATGTGGCTTCTCTGAAAGCCAGTCTCATCCTCTCTGTTGCACATGGAAGCTATAGCAGTGATGCTTTTTATGAGCTGCTGGTATATGAAACAGACATGCTGGGATCTTTATATTTGTTTTCCTTTGAGGATTATTATTCCACTAAAAATATTTCAGAAGCATAGACGAATCAATGCAGATATACAGCATATATACCAGCATGTTTCTGTCAGAAGTTTGCTAAAAGATTTCCAAGCAAGGATTTTTGTGTAGAATTTTGAAATAATGAGTCCCCTCTTTGACCATCCTCCTCCCTTATTAACATTTTACCTGCCTCCCCCCTTAAAAAAAGTTTCTTGGTTTGCATATTTTCAATATAAAGAAGAAATATGAAAACTAAGACAAGCACAGAAGTTACCAGTGGATGAAAGATGTATTGGTGAGCTGTTCTTAGATGATCTGTACAAATGAAAAGGTCCTGTGCCCCAGACCAGCCAACCAGACGCTACCGCTCCATCCTCCTGTCAGAGAGATGCCTTCCAAGGCACCAGCGCCCAATGTGCCTTTTCAGCAGGTTCTTCCAAGCTGCTGTGCAAGACCCTCTCCCCATCCGCCCGTGAGTGCTTTTGTTTTTAACTAGGTTTTCAAGATACCATGTCACCTGCTAAGATTTATCAGGATTTCTGTTAAGATTTCAGCCACTGGAATAACCTTTAAGTAACACTGGACACATTTGCTGAGAAAGAAGAAATATATTTCAGGCAACTGTGACTTTGAACCTTATTTTATCGTTGTCACTGAAGAGTATATTTTGGTGTGAAGCCTTGGACTCCATCTGAGTGATGTAATTATTGAGAAACCTAACAAACCACTCCAGGGGCTGCTTCACCTAGACAGGATTGTAACAGGATTGCGTGTACTTTGGAGACTATAAAAACTTGTATTGAAGCATCTGGATTCACTGTGAAGTTCTTGTATGTTTCTGCAGTAGTATAGGTGGCTGGCTTGATAGGAGATTGAATATTGAATATCAGCTTTTTAACTTTTAAAATTTCACTAACTAAAACAATTTGATTTTCTAATACACTGAAATTTTGTCTATTTTCCCAGCCCCTGACAGTCTCTGCATTTTCAAGGTGCGTTGTTCTGGTTTCAAAGAGTCCTCGAGTTTTTCATTGGAAAGTAATAAATCAGACTGAGATAGAACTTGGAGGAGTAAATAAGATTCTCTCAGGAAGTGTGGCAATAATCCTAAAAGAATAAGGAGTCTTCAAAAATAGCAAAGTGTATTTTCTCAAGGCAGAATAAATATGGTCAGACTGTTGACAGACATGACACCTGCTTTTTTTTTTTTTTTTTTTTTAAGTAAATCACACTGAATCTTAAAACCTTCATTTCAAAGTAATGATGTAGGATTCTTAGTCTTGATCTCTCCTGTCCCGGGGCGTGTTTGTATATATGAAGGTGTTCACTTTAAAGGAATAAGAGCTATATAAAATCGGGAGTTTTAAATACTCAATTATTTTATCTCCAGACAGCAGCATGTGAACGCTTCTGGTTTTTTTCCAGTTGCAGCTGCCACATAGGTATAGAGCTATTTAAGGAGTTGTAAGCTTTGCTTGAACATCTACTCCCTCTTCAGAGAAGTTAAGGTAATGCAGAAGGTTCAGCATTTTGTAAAATTTCAGGGTTGAAAGTCAAGATGATTTAACTTTCCATGAGATGTAGAGATTTGAGTCCTGAAAGAATGTGTATATTATATTTTGCTGAGAACTTTTAAAATAATTTTATTCAAATGGTTTAGCAACACCGCTGTGGTCTTGCTCATCTAACTTTGCCGTCTGAGAAATTAAACATAAATATGCTGCTAGGGTTGAGATGTGATCTGGGAGTGTTGACTTTTAGAGAAATCAGAAGAGGTTCTGTGTATGTGTTAGATTTCACCAAATTTATTTTGATTATTCAGTAGAACAGAAGAAGTACGGATATTGCTTGGTGAAGCTCTCTTGATGCCCAACTGTAAAGAGAATTCCGTGGAGTGTTGCCATGTCAGCAGTGATGAAAGGGCATTTCCTTTGTGAAACACGGGCTCATATTAGAAAGATTTCCATGCTCGCAGAAGAATGACCCCATAGTACATTTAATCGTTAAAACAAGCATCGTTCCTCGTGGACGGTACAGAAGCTGCCACTGTCACCATTAGCTGTTGCCATGCAGAGGTTGGAGGAAGATTGTTTGAGAACAATTATTTTGGTATCATCTGAGAAAGAGTACCTAACTATGCAGCAGCCGCTTCCCTCCCAATCCATATCATTCTAAATATGCCTCCTGGATTACACTTATAATAATATTGTAATGGCTTTCATCCTACCGATTGGCACAGTATATCATTATATCATTAGCTGCTATGAGAAAGCAGTTTCAAGTAGGAGGCTGATTCTTAGCGTTAATGTTTGCAAGTAACCTTGTTTAGGGAATTGGGCCGTTTTACAGGTGCTCAGGTGTATTAACACAGGGCACAATAGTATCTCCTAGCTTCCTCATTATGAAATGAACTCTACTCAGTAATAGAGGGAGAATGAAAACTGGGGCTGTATCTTAAGAACATTTAATAACTCAAGATGTGAAAAGATGAGAGAATAATAAAGTTTGTTCAAGAAAACAGCAGTCTTCCATACATTCTCATTACAGCTGAAACTGAGATTTTCAAAGAATGTTCATGGCCTGGTGATCCAGACTTAATTTAAAATTTTTAAAATATTAAGATGAATAGAAAATAAATCTATTTCTGCACCTGTATATGCTTCATGAGTGAGATTCTATTGCCAAAACCTTTCTATGAATGTTAATTTTAGAGGGAAACAGGACATTAGCCCACATGGGTGAACTCTGAAAAGTTCACGGAAAATATTTTTTTAATTTCATTTTTTCAGAAGCATTTTGAAGTTCCTTCTTATATTTTGTGGCTTAGTTGATAGAACTGTGCAGAAGAAAACAGAATTAAGCATATTTATTATAAGCAGGTATAGTTAGGATAACAAAACTCTAACCCCACTAGATAATTATTTTACAAATTAAGGCCGTTTTGTGTTCCCTTATAACTCGTATCAACAGCTTTACTATGTGAAACCCTGTGATAACAAACTGGGCGCACCCAAGTGGAAGGAGAAATCTGAGCACTTCCAGAGTTTTCGTTTGTCCATTCATTACTTCATTTCTATTCATTCAAAGCCCATTTTTCAGTTAAACTGAAAACCACACATCCTATGTAACACTGATTCTGTCTCTCCTCTATTTAAACCGTGAAGCTTCACAACTAAGATTCTTCATATTTAACTAAATTCACAATGTTGTATCCCTGGATTCCGGTTTGTGGGAGTGTGTCTTAGAGTTTTAAAGAGCATAAAGCCTGGCCTTAGGAAAGTCATGCATCCAAAAAATGAAATAATCCGCACAGTGTTACATGGGGACTTTTTGTCCCTTAAGCATATTATGGAAGTGCTTAGTTCTCCACTCACTTGTCACTACCATGAACTGGTAAAGGACATAATTTACATGCACCATTTGTGTCCCATACAAGTAAAACTCACTGCCTTATTTTATTTGTATTTGAAATATGTTTGCAGCAAATAATGATGGTAGTGAGAGTGGTAGTGTATGGTAGAAATAGCTCTCTAGTAGTGAGTGATAAACAGACCTTCCTAATTTAGTGCCTTGATATCTTCTATGAACTCACCCAGTCAGGAACCTGTTTTGTGGTCTACAAGACAGCCCTGAATAGTTCTGTGTAATGATGTGATGTCAGTGTACTAGGAACAGATCCAGCCCTGGTACTTATTCCTAGGACCAGGCACTGTTCTAAGCTCTTGCTGTCTATTCAGTTGTTTGACCCTACACAAGCCCCATGGGAGAGATACTACTGTTTATTCATGGGTACAGAAACAAGACACATCAAGCTAAAGAAGCACAGCTAGGAAGTGGCAGAGCCAGGACTGAGACCTGAGCAATCTGTGTCTAAGGTTTCCGTGTTATTCCATGTGGCTGCCCATACTGCCCATAGCTATTTGGAACACTGTGCACCGAGAAGTTCTCAATGACATCATTCTTGTTCACTTAAGAAGTGTACGGCTCTCGGGAATAGATGAGAATTCAAAAGTTTCATGTCACAGTAGGGTATTCCTGTGTGCTGGTTAGGACATACAGCCTCTGGTCTGCCTCAACAGATTGGTTCAGATGGCCAGGCCAACTAGGAGAGCATTTCCCCAATAAAGGCAGTGTGATCTAATGGCTATAGAAAGGTGTCTGACTGACTGGGTGTTTAGTCAGCTCTGTCATTTCCTAGCTGTGGCCACATGCAATGCACATATACAATATCCTTAAATACTACTAAAAGTTCTTGGAAAATATAATTAAAAATAAGTTCATTTTGGTGCAAAAAATGTTTGAAATCCTTGTGGAGTTTTGGCATCATGGCATTTTCTATGAACTTTTTAAAGACCCCCTCATAGTATTTTTTTTATATAATAAGCACTGGATACACTGCCATCCAAAATATAATAACTACCTTTCTTTTGGCACTTAAAGTCATATGGTGGCAGTTTACTAAGAGTAGTTAGCAACAAAACAGAAATCAAGACCAGGTCTCAACTGCATTCAGAAGAAATTTATCTAACCGAAATTGCTTTACTTTTCTGAAATTGCAAAACACTGCAAATGCTTTTTTGTATTTCTATCCATTCAGTACCATTTCTGTCCACAGCAAGACACCTAATGAACCTTTTTAGTTCTAAGATTTGTGGTTGTGCGAGTTTCTATTGGAAGAAGGTACTCCATTTTTTCACAAATGGGACATCCGTCCAAGATTCTCAGAGCTCCTTGTAGTGCCTTTTTTTTTTTTTTTTTTTTTTTTTTGCTAATCATTTGCTTATACCCAAATCAGTCCTGCCTCTAAATGCCAGGAATTGCAATCACTTAATTGGAGCAGTGGTCTTCTAGAATAGGTGGTCTGGTCTTTCTGAGTGGTGTGCCAATTCCCCAGCAAAGGGAAAGGGAAACCCTAGGATTTTTGCTTTACCTGGCATATGGAGTAGGTGGACCTGGTGGAAGTTTGTTTCTCTTATAAAATACAGCAGTGATCAATTTGTTTAGGTCAGTTTCTGACATGAAACAGGGATATTGTATAGATGGGTTAAGGTAAAGTCAAAGAATTGCTGGAGTCAGGCCTTTGCCCCTGTATAATATGTCCTTTGTCAATGTCATTGCTGAATTCATAAAAGAAAAAGGTGATTTTGTTTGTTGGCTATGGGAAACTTAAAACAATTTTTGAAATTATTGGCTGATTAGTTAACTCTCGCATTTAAAGAAAAGAGAAATCTGCCAAATTGTGTGTGTGTGTGTGTGTGTGTGGCAACAGAGATGTGGTGAGAACATGGTCTCCACATTCCATAATGCAGGGCTTTTCCCAGCCAGTAGTTTGCAAGAAAACCAAGCAGCAAGTTCAGATTCCTGGGGAAAGGCCCCTGTTGGCTGGGGGGCTCTGAGCCCCTTCCTGGGGTCCCTGAACTGGGACTGTTGCTTCAGTTCACAGAGATCTGGCCTTTCTCTGGGAAGCCTGATGGATCCGATATAGCCACCCCTCATTTGTAGTCATTGCCACCTTGTGGATTACAAAGGATATTGGTTTTCATCAAACTTGCATTTGAATTTGGCTTTTTATGTCAAGTACACGTTGGCAGTGGATTGCTGTGTTCTTCACCAAGAGGACCCTCGTTTGTTCAGCAACACCTCACTTCTCCACTCACAGTTCATTTATGATTCTGATGAGAGTGTTTTTTCAGGAAACACACATTTCACTTTTTGACCTAGGAGCATCTGTTAGAATTTTTTTTAATACTACTTTGGCATTCTGAAAGTGTTAATGTCTTTCATATCTGTTTAATGCTATTTAGGGATATTTATGATCACCTCTTGGTTACTCGGGGTAAAGTGTGTTGCAATTTTTTTTAAACAGACAGGAAAGCATTCACATGAGGAAACAGATTGCTTTAAACATGTGCTTCCTGTGACAGTAAAAAGAACAAATTAGATTTAACACTGTGTAATGAATGCATAAATGTGTACATTTAAGCTTTTAAAAGCTTTATGTTCAGTTCTGGTCACAACAAAAATGGAGTCACCTGTAAAAGTTAAGGATGCCTCAGATGCTGTCGGATGCCCGCATTGCCAAGCAGTTGCAATCCTGCCCTGCTGATGCCTCCCTGGAATAGTAAAAAGCAAGATACGCTCATGCTGGAAAGATCTAGAATGTTATAAGGCACATTCAGAGATTAAACCAGGTTAGAGCTGGATTTGGGCATTCAGCAAAAAAAATCAGCCCTATCGGAGAGGGGTTCACTATCCTCTTCAGCCCTCTGTGAGAATCGATGAGAAACAATCCATTCTTCTGAAGCTCAAATAGTCTCATCTTTCATAGAGAAAAAGGAGAAAATCTGATGTTTACCTACTAGCATTTACTGCAATTTAATAAGAAAAGCTCTCCTTTTCTTATTTAATTCAGTTTGTGTTCATGTGCACTGGCTGGCAGGGAGTGAATAGAAACTGAGTTAATATTTCCAGTTAGATGCAAGCTTTGAATTTAAGGGCAAGGATTCTTGCCCTCAGAGGAGGAGGAACCCATGGCCATTTCTGTGTGAACCCTGTGTCCCCCTTGCTTTCAAAGCTAAGGATCGGTGGCACGCTCCCCGCGTCTGTGGCCAAGGAGGGCCGGGACAGAGTCCCTGAGGGGAGGGCATGTAGTTTGGGGACATCTGACTCTCTTACATCACATACTGAGGCACTAATATCAAAACAGACTGCTTGTCGTCGCACGGTGGGGCAGTGCTTTTTTTGGCTGCCGCGGTCGAAATGAAATGGGCAAGCTGGAGTCCGCTTGGCATCAGCATGGGCTAAGGGAAGCTGGGAAATCAGAGTCAGACTGTGAATGCAAGTCACAGCCAATGGTTAACTTCCTTTTTGTGTGTCACTTGGCAGCGATGAGACTGATGGCGATTCTTTTTTTTTATAAACGTGGGTGAGAGTTCAGTGTCCCGGGAAGAGCGGTGGACGCTGTTATTGTGCTTCCTCATACAGTTGACTTGTGTTGGTTGCTTGAGACCAATACAGCTGTTCCAAGGGCCAGCTGCAGGAGCTGCATGCGTGGCTGTCGGACTGCTGATGAAAAAGGTCATCAGAGCAGAGGTGATACACACAAACTCTTGCTGCTGAGCGCTGAGCAGTCAGAGGGAAATCAGATTCTTGCAGGATGCAGTAACGCCAAAGGGGGATGCGTTGCATTTGAATGGTGGGTCCTCTCCGTACACAGACACCCAAACATATTTTTAAATGATCACCATTGCATGTCCCTCCTCTCACAGAAAGGGTTCAGATCAGTTTTGGACTGTCTGGAAAATGCAGGGCTAAAAGCCGGCTTGAATTCAGCTGAAATGACCTCCTGCTTTTGGGGAGATTGTTGTTCTTCGGTTAGCCACATTATTTACTTTGAAGACTTATTTGGAAGAGAGTTTGGGAGGATTTCTAGCCTTTCTTAAGATTTTCCTGTTATGCCTCTGTTTGCAAAGAGCTGTTCTCCAAAGGCGAAAAGAGCGAGTTGCCATCTTGAGGAGTGAATTGCATGGGTAGTGAACACCACATGGTCTCAAAGTTATCCTAGAAATTTCAATATATCCGATTGCTTTCGAACACTGTTTATTCCCTGTAGAACGCCTAACCATTTGTGCAGGATATCAGTAAGATGACCAACTTCTGACAACCCCAAAAGCTGGGAAGGAAGCTTGGAAATAGAATACCATTTGTCTGGTAATTAGAGTGTATCTCTTAAGAGTTCAAGAGAATTCTGATTAACCTTTCAGTTCCCACATTCTCAAATAAAATTAGCACACCTTTTAAATTATTATCTAGTATTTAAACACATATTTTTGAGTGTTCTTAATGCAACAGGTTCTGGAGACACTAAAGTGTGTTGTAGGTTTCTAAAAAACTTCATTTTTCTTACATTTTAAATGTTCTGTTTGTGCAAAATTTCGAGAATCACCATAAGGGCTTCTTTGCATTTTTAATTTAGTAACTAACATATGAATAAATTTGCATATTAATTAGTTGCAGATTAAATCATGCATACATAATTGCCTCCTTACTGTGTTTAATGTTTGTCAAAATCTCCAGCCTGGTTTGATGGATGTCGTATGAAAGATTACAATTTGATGTACCCTTGGAAGTATTTACACCAATAATGCAAGATTCTTAATAGCAGAATTCTCTGGTTATATACAGTCACTAATAAACATGTAAGATAGGTACATGTCCCTTTGACTAAAATTTTTTTCTTTGCACCAAATCATTTACTATTCATAATCATTAATGCATCTCCTAATTATACAGCATATGTCTGTTAACCCTTTTGTTGCTGGTATTCAAGTGGTAGCTTCTTTCTTTTCTTGCCCCCTGAAGAAAGCAAATTATTTGATAATATTCTGAACATACTTTAATACCTTTCACTTGTTTCTCTACTAGGATATGGCTATACCTCCCTTGCTGTGCATTTTCACATACAATTGAGAATTATGTGGTTACTTCGTATTTTCCAGTTCAACTCCAGAAATGACCCATGTGCACACACTTTGTAGCTGATGGGATTTTGCCTTTTACCAAGGCCGAAAAGAATTCAGACATTCCAGATATTTCAGATTAAATGGCAAAAAAGTATATATGCACATATGCACACATACACACATTGACTATTAGGGAAGGTAATTCTGTGTTAAGTAAAATCATTTAAGTGCTATTTTATTATGTTTTTAATATTATATTGAATGTAGTATCATCAAAGATAAGATGCAAGTGATTTTTTTCTTTGTTAGTATTAGGATTGAGATCTCTGGAATAGAAATTGAATAGAGAATGGATGCTCTTTATTAGACAAAGTTAAAAAATGGCCATAAATGTTCTTTCCCATTAATTACTCAGATATTTAATTTTTTAAGTTTTATTTTACTCATGTAAAAAGTACACCCAACTGATTTTTTGCTTTTTGCTATTTTGATGTCTAAGCTGCTTATCACACTGTATTACCCTGCATTAATGAGTATTCCTACTGTGCAAAATTCTATCAAAAATGATGGTGTGAATGTCATTTTTAATTGGAAGTTTATACAGTCAAATTTATAGTACACAACAAAAAATATGTACATAGTTCTGCTCCAAGCCTTTTTTAGGCTATTGATCTTTTTGGTTAAGTAGACATTTTTATCAGTCTAAGTTTAAAATTTAGTTGCAAATCTGGACACATGCTACTAAATTTATATAACCATCATTGGGAGGAGAGGGAAACTAAGGCACAGAGAAAGAATTGCCGAGTGGATTTTCAGGGTATTCTTTTATAACATGAAAACTTGTTGACCAATTCTGTATGTTCCACAGAAGTCGTACTTCATTTCTGCCTCTTGTTGTTAGGTGCCTTGCATTTATATACCTAGTACAAAGACTAAGGTTAAAGCAGGTTGAAAGTGTCAACAGCTGATTTCCTTTATCTGATTCCTACATAAGAGAAGTAATATCTCCTGGTTGCCTACCCAGGCACAAGGCACAATGAACTAGTTATTGATTTAGCAAAACATTCTTTTTCAGCGTGCAATATTGCATTAAATGATTTAGCAGTGTGAAAAATGAAAGCTGCAAAACTTATAAAAGGAAGCAAACAGTCAGACCCGAAACATATTTATCCACAGCCATTGTGCCTAGGTAATTCAGGGCATATGGTATGTAAATGATGTTTGGAGATCCTTGCCAAATCTGCACACGCCGGGATAAATTAAGGACAGGTTTCCATGGGTGTGAGTCCCCTGACTGTGGCCGGCACTCTGTCTGCTCCGATGTGTGTGTTCTGTTGTTGTCTCTCAGCAAGACAGTCACACAGCGCAGTCAGTGGCCGAATGTGGTCCTCCGCTGACTGCGAAGACCTTAACTGTAATTCTCACGAATTGATTTTATGATTAGATTTAAAATATACTACCTATTTGCCAAAGCTTCCCTGGATCCCACATTTGAAAAGTAAGATCTGAATAATTCATCAGTATATTTTTGGATATTAAGCCATTTAAATGAGTGTCTCTGACAGTGGAAGTTGAGTGCCTCTTAGCCAGTGAAGAAAGGTGTTACTAAGTAGTGACGTTTTGGTAGGTTAGGATTTAAGATGTTTTCTAGAACACACAGTGAGTTATTTTGGGCAGTTAATAATTTTAGTTCCAAGTTAGCCCAGTGATAATTTAGAAATTCAAACTGATAACTCAAGTGCCTGCCATCCCTTGACTTTATTTGCTTTGATATATGTGTTTTCCTTTCTACAATGGTGAAGACACTGTCCCCTTCTTGCTTTTAAAGCGTATTTTATATAGCTCACAGCTTATACTGTGTCCTTTTTCCTGAAAGGAATTTCTTCCCTAAGTTAGGAGTCTTCACCTGGAGGTTTCTCTGTGTGTGTGTGTGTGTGTGTGTGTGTGTGTGTGTCTGTGTTGGTGCTCTACATGAAGATTCATGTTGATTTATGTAATTGGAAATTTTGTTGAGAGAATGGCAGACTTTTTTTATATGATCATTTATTGGAATAAAACTACATAGTACATTTACTATGAAGACTCAACTATGCAAACAAGACTTCTGTGGTATTTACAGAAGTTATTTTAGGATGTTTTAAGGTATCTAAGGTATGGGTCACAATCTTTTATTGTTTTGTTCTTAAGAATACTTGTCCCAAATTGAGCCTTTTTTAAAGGATAATACTTTAATATTATGGTTTTATTTGAGTTAGCAGTTTAGTCTGTGTTCCTACTATTGCCATTTCATTTGTGGAACACTAAAAACATGCTAGCTTACAGAGAATGAAATTAAGCTCCGGCCTTGCCCATTGCTGTGTAAATTGGGTAGAAGCAGAGAAAAAAAAATACCCTTGAGATCAACATAAATCAATGCTACTTGACGCAGACCCAGCTTAAAATTCACACAAGTGGTTGTGGTTTTGGAGGAGTGCGTATAATTATCAGCTAGCTGGTGGTTTGTGAACTCAGGGCGGAGTTCTGAGCGGGCTATTCTGTGACCATCCCTTGCTTCATTGAAGTTACTTTGCACAGCTGTGCTTCAGATTCAACAACAGAGAGCAAAAACAACACTCAGTGCCTTTCAACTTGACTGGGAACTTGCAGCCCTGAAAATAACAAAGAGTAGTCACAGTTGAGATTACCATACAGTCCAGATTAAATGTGTTGCACAGTACAGTGGGATGGCTGGAGTTGACTTACATGGTAGTAGCACTGAGAATGCCAGCATGTTGAGCATCATAGCCACTTACCAAGATTTTGGTTTTAAATGTCAGTCATTGAAGCACCTGCATTTATTCAAAGAAATTAAGGTATATTGAGATGCTGAGGTGAGTTGAGGGTTTTTTTGTTTTTGTTTTTGCTGGTTTTCTAGCAAGAAATAATAAAGATAATACATAATAAAGATAAAACATCTTGAGTATTAAAAGTCTATTTTCATGCACTGTATGATACAAAATGACTTAGCACTTTTGAAATTTTTTAGAAAGAAAAGAACATAAAGAGAGAGATAAGTGAAATTTGCATCTCTACAGACAACTCTGCATAGCAGATTTAAGATTCTGGCAATTTTCTTACAAACATCTGAAAATTAGGAATTACACAGGAAATCCGGACAGATTTTTAACTATTGCATTGCTCCCAGGTGTCTCTAGGATGATAGCATTAAGAATTTCTTTTAAAAGGTAAAACAACTGGAATAACAACTTATTTTATAGTATATGCTTGCAGACAAAATATTTCTTAGTACAGGATGTTGAAAGTGTGTTTACTGTTTGTGTATACTTAGTGAATGTTAGCCAGACTGACCCATTAAGCTTATTTCATAAAAGATACAGCTCTGTGTATCCAAATCTTAAGTCTATTTCAAACTTGTCTTTAAAAGATGTTAGTGACTTTCTCTTAAAAAAAAGAGAAAATTGTATTCATCAGGAGTGGTATTTGGCTCCAGCTCCTGACTCTAGCTTCCTATCACTCAGACCCTGGGCAGTAATGATGGCTCATTTATCTGGGCTCTGGCTGCCATCCTGGGAGACCTGGATTGTATTCCTGACTTTTTGCTCCAGCCCTGGCACTGTGGGTGGAACTTCTCTCTCTCTTTTTCTCTCAAACAAATAAAAATAATTTTAAAATAAAGAAAACCAAAATTGTATTTATCAAACAGGAATATCACTTAGGTATTGGGGATCATAATTTGTCCAAAGGTTCCCAAACTCTTGATATGGCAACCAGAAGTTGTCGGTAGCAACTGATCCTATACCATCATACACTCACTTAGCCCCAAATCAGCTTAAGGGTCAAATATCAAATTTTTAAAAATCCAACAAATTATTTATTGTGCATCTACTAACTGGCTGACTTCCTGGAGAGTGAAGAGAGTGGAGGCTTTGCTGTTCTAAGGGTTTGTGCAGAGATGAATATGGCCACAGCAGTTCAAACAGGAGTTCAATTTGCATTTTATTTATTTATTTTAATTTTATTTGAAGAGCAGAGAGATAGAAAGGGAGAGATCTGCTGGTTCCCCAAATGCCCACAACACATGAGACTGGGCAAGGCCCAAGCCAGGAGCCAGAAACTCCATTAGGATCTCCCACATGGGCGGTAGGGACTCGAGTGTCTGAGCCAACACCTGCTATTTCAAAGGGCATACATTAGTAGGAAGGTGGATCTGAAATGGAGCAGCCAGGGCTCAAACCACGCACTTGAATATGAGATGCAGGCTTCCCAGGGGGAAACTAAACTACTCCACCAAATGACTGTGCAAAAGAATTTATTTTATAATGATTTGTGGGAGCCTGCCTCTACTGATCCTCTTTGTAGTCAGCTACAAGGACTGTGTGATCTAAAATTCCAATGACTATAAGTATTCTAAATAATCTAGTCACATAGTCCATCGAAACATTATAATATATAAATGAAATCAGCTGCCTGGTATAATGCAATTGTTGATGAGATTTTTTGTTATCCTCATATTTCTGTTAACAATGAAACAAAAGATTTTTTTTGAGTATTTTTTTTCCTGTAGCGCCTAAAAGCTAGTTAAATGGGATGTTTTGGAAAGAACAACAACAACAAAAATGTTCAATACATGGAAATGACATGGAAAGCACCTGTTTCTTTGTTGTTTTCCCTCCACGTCATTAGGAAATAATGTCTAGCCATAGGAGACTCTAGTGTCCCTCTATGAAAATGTTAATAAAACCAAATGTTTAAAGTAGAATATAGGTTAAATAAATTGGGGGTGACCTGACAAGAAAAAGAAAATGTGCAGCAAACAGGAGTGTGGCATTACAGTAGCACCTTGTAGAAGTGACAATGCATGTATTCATGATTATATCTTTGGCATATTGTTGGCACTATCAACTATCCCACTGCGGGAGTAACCCCACTCCACAAGGGCCCTCGTGGATGAAGTGTGTGTGTGAATGAGCATGCTCTTGGCCTACCCAGCAGATAAGACTTGTCCGTTCCTACTCTTCAACAGTTCGTAACCCAGATGAGGCTCAGACAAGGCTCATGAAATAAAATATAATGATTAAGACATTGAAAACTGGAGAGGAACAACGCATCATTCTTGAGTGTTATGTATATGTATGTATGTTATCAGTGTAAGATAGATATGAATGTACTGAAATTTTTTTCCTAATAATGTGCTCGTTTTTCTGTTTCATGAAGAGATTCTCAAATTGAAGTTACAGCTGATTTCTGTATTTTTTTGGACAAACTGTCTTCTTGCTGGACTTGATAATTATGTCATCATGGAAAGGAAGAACTAAATCTTTTTGTTCCTCAGTCATTCAGTGATTGAGCTTTTATTATACACACATTACGTTTATGGAGCGTAGAGCAAAGAAACTCAGTCATAATCTTTCCTCCTCTTATAAGATTTGAGGGCTGTTGGCCAGCGCCGTAGCTCACTAGGCTAATCCTCTGCCTGCGGCGCTGTCACCCCAGGTTCTAGTCCCAGTTGGGGTGCTGGATTCTGGCCCAGTTGCTCCTCTTCCAGTCCAGCTCTCTGCTGTGGCCCGGGAAGGCAGTGGAGGATGGCCCAAGTACTTGAGCCTTGCACTGGTTTGGGAGACCAGGAGGAAGCACCTGGATCCTGGCTTCGGATTGGCACAGTGCACCTGCCGTAGCGGCCATTTGGGGGGTGAACCAATGGAAGGAAGACCTTTCTCTCTGTCTCTATCTCTCACTGTCTGACTGCCTGTCAAAAAAAAATTTTTTTTTTGAGGGCTATAAGATAGATGCATTTATTTATTGTTAACAACAGCTTATTTCATTGAACTTTGCTGCAGAATCCTATATTCCAACCTGGTCCTTGTCTAGAAGTGATTCTATAACTTGATTGTGGATCCTAGAGCATTGCAAGTCTGGTGTGAGTGAAGCCAGTGGCCGTAGACATCAGTTGTACCCCTATTGAGCAGCTGTGTCTATTTTCTCAATCACATGGACTGTATTTGAGATTTTGCTTGGTCAGCTGCAGAAACAACTTTTGATTGTTTTTGTATTTTCAAAAAGTGACCTTCTAAAGACATTTCATTACAATGCCTGCATAAATCACAAAATTTCAGAGTTGGGGGGAAAAAAAACCCTTTTTGATCAGAACTTAGTACCATCTATTTAAGAGGAAATCAGAGATTTAGATAAAGCTAAAACTTGCTCAGGTTGAAAGCCCTAGTTTGAAATTAGGTCAGAATTTACTTAAACCAACGTCTTGGTTCCTGATATCCATATTACATTGCCTCTGTGAGAGGCCCTGAGAACAAGCAGTGAGGATGGAGGATTTTTTTTTTTAATTTAATTTTTTAAGGTGAACAAATTCCATGTATTTCATATATACAGGTTTGGAAACAGTGATACTTCCCACCCTCCCCTCCCTCCTGTCCACCGTCCCACCCTTCTCCTTCCTCTCTTATTCCCTCTCTTAATTTTTACAGCGTTCTACTTTCAGTTTACTTTCTACTCATAAGATTAACCCTCCACTAAGTAAAGAGTTCAACAAATAGTTAAGAGGAAAAACACAGTGTTCCTCAATCAGTAGAGAGAAGGGCTGTAAACAGTCACGGAATCTCAGTGTCAGTAGCACTCCTGTACATTACATTTGTTGGCACTCTATTAGTTACCACACATCAGGGAAAACATATGGTATTCATCTTTTTGGGACTGGATTATTCTTTTTTATGGCTGAGTAGTATTCCATATTTTATATATGCAGTATAATATATTCCATATTTTATTCTATATAGTATTTCATATTGTATATATATTGATATATATAAATTTCTTTGAGGATGGAGGTCTTTTAAAGATTTATTTTTTTATTTTATTTTTTTAAAGATTTTTTATTTATTTATTTGACAGGTAGAGTTATAGACAGTGAGAGGGAGAGACAGAGAGAAAGGTCTTCCTTCCGTTGATTCACTCCCCAAATGGCCGCAACGGCTGGAGCTGCGCCAATCCGAAGCCAGAGGCCCAGCTTCTTCCCAGATTCCCCTGTGGGTGCAGGAGTCCAAGGACCTAGGCCATCTTCCACTACTTTCCCAGGACATAGCAGGGAGCTGGATTGGAAGAGGAACAGCCAGGACTAGAACTGGCGTCCATATGGGATGCTGGTGCTACAGGTGGAGGATTAACCTACTGAGCCACGGTGCTGGCCCCTAAAGATTTATTTATTTGAGAGTTACAGTTACAGATAGAGGGAGAGAGGTCTTCCACCCACTGGTTCACTCCCCAAATGGCCGTTATGGCAGGAGTCAGGCCAATCGGAAACCTAGAGCTGGAGCTTCTTCTGGGTCTCCCACATGGGTGCAGGGGCCTAAGCACTAGGGCCACCTTCCACTACTTTCCCAGGGCATTAGCAGGGAGCTCGCTTAGATGTGGAGCAGCCACTTAAACTGGTGCCCATTTGGGATGCTGGCACTGCAGGTGGAGGCTTAACTTCCTATGCCACAGTGCCAGCCCCATGGATGGGGGTCTAATGTGCTAAGTTGGAGAACTGGAAACTGTATTATCAGTCTTTAAAGAACAAAAAGACAATTGATTTCTTTTAACTTTTTCATGTTCAATGATTACTTATCATAGAATTATAAGCATTTAATAATCAGACTACTACTTATGTCTCTATCCAGAATTATTAATTTGATATGTTAAAAGTCCTTATATGAGCATTGCAAGTGAGTTTGGAGGACATGGTCCAAGTACAAAATGGATGTGGCTTGAAGGAATTGTTGTGTTGTATTATCTGTATCTCTCCTTGCACACAACACATTTTCTGTATGGTGGCACTGGGTATGTAGGTGCTCAGATGTCAGAAAGACATAGCATGTAGGCTCCAAACACACGTCAAAGACATGTCACAGTCTGTGGTAAGGTAAACCTTCTCTTGATGGAAAGGGTGGGAGAGTTGACCTGAGAACTTTTTTACCTGGTCTTATGTTCAAAATACATCTGATAATCATGTTTAAAGAATGCAAAATGCTGATCTTTTGAAAAACAGATAAACTATCAAAATAAATAGAGACAACTTTCCTGGCTGTGGATGGGTAAGCACTGTAATTGGGCAGTTTGGCCATGAAGATAACTGAAGCTATCTGTTTGAATCAGATTTGCTCACCTATAAATGAATGAAATTAAGACTAGAACTGCCATTTGACTTTTTGGCATTCATTACCTGACTCAGTTGGCCTAATGTTAAGTCTGAATTTAAATTGTTGCCATACTGTTCTTTTTTTCATACTGTTTATAGTCAATAAAACTTAACTTTCACTTTTATTTAGTGGAAGCCCAGAATTTTTCTTTTTTTTTCTTTCTTTCTTTTCTTTTTTCTTTCTTTTTTTTTTTTTTTTTTTTGGACAGGCAGAGTTAGTGAGAGAGAGAGAGAGACAGGGAGAAAGGTCTTCATTTTTCCATTGGTTCACACCCCAAATGGCTGCCACAGCCGGTGCGCTGCGATGATCCGAAGCCAGGAGCTAGGTGCTTCCTCCTGGTCTTCCATGCGGGTGCAGGGTCCAAGCACTTGGGCCATCCCCCACTGCCTTCCCGGGCCACAGCAGAGAGCTGGACTGGAAGAGGAGCAACCGGGACA
The DNA here is from genome assembly GCF_051225735.1 of Oryctolagus cuniculus. Lineage (NCBI taxonomy): Eukaryota > Metazoa > Chordata > Mammalia > Lagomorpha > Leporidae > Oryctolagus > Oryctolagus cuniculus. Next base: position 23,170,908 of record NC_142876.1, read on the forward strand.
GAATCCGGTGCCCTGACCGGGACTAGAACCCGGGGTGCCGGCGCCACAGGTGAAGGATTAGCCAAGTGAGTCGCGGCGCCGGCCCAGAATTTTTCTTAATTGTACCATATCTCATCTAACTCCCCATCTCTTTTTTTCTATTGAGTCACTCATGCGATTTGCCTCAAGCTCCTGTCTCTTAATGGAAGATGATGCAACACTTCTCACCTGTCCCTTCATGACCTTGTCTGTGTTTATGTGTAGGTGCAAATTTTCAGGCTTATGAGTGACAAAATGAAAAGATTATTTTTTTAAACTGAATTGTTAAAATTCAAGGTCATTTTGAGTTCAGGGCCACAACATTTTGATCAGGAATGGACCAAAGACCAACATTAAGCTTCAGGCCATTTGTAGAACTTGAGGGAACTTGATTCTACTACTCATTCCTCCTCAAAATACCATCAAGCTTTGCTCAATGTTTTGGGTTTCCGGTTACAAAAAGCAGTATTTTAGGCAGAATTCTTATAAAACAGGAACTTGAAATAGGCACTCCTATAGCAGATGTACATATGATGGTATCCTTCTATTACCTTCACTTCAATTTAAAATTTTAAAAAATTCTTTTTACCTGCTCTTCTTATTCTGAGTGTTTATCAAAAATAGTCACTGAATATTTGAAATTTTTTGTTCTCTCTCTAGCAGCTCCTTACTTACTCAACAGTGTCCAACAAGTAAATGTGATCAATAAAAACCTCAAAAAATTGCTAGAATTCCTACTGTAAAGGAGACCAATAAACCCTAGACAATTAGTCTATTTAGAATAAAAATTGTTTTCATTGTGATATCACCTTTCCCTCTTGATTATTGAGCAGTGCATTGGGAGCCCAGTATTTATTCATACATTTTTAAAAAACCTTCTACATCCTGTTTCCAGATTCCAGTCCACTTCATCAATTCATTTTTTTACCAAAAGTTCCTCAAGTGTAATCCTTCATCCAGACAAACAAATGTCCCCAGGATGTCCCCTTTAACTTTTTGGGAATTTATTCTGCACGTGTACCAATTAGAAAAAACAATGGCCTTCTCATGTCACTGGACTCAGGTGACGGTGGCCAGCCCGCTAGCGTCTTCATCTAGGAAGTGCCGCAATCTGAGTCAGCTTCCTCCCTCGCTGTTTTCATATTGTCCAGGGCGATGCTTCCTCATTGTACCAAAATAGAAATGGTTTGTTTTCATATCATACTTGGAGACTGTCTGTGGATTATACTGGGTTAGGATAAAGGATCTCTTTTTAAGGAATTCCACTTCTCCCAGGGGAAACAGATTGATGGCCTGGAGAAAAAAACAAGAGACATAATGAATGAAGTCTTTTCTCCTTAAATAAAATGTTAATTCTTCACCTAGTTAGTCTTCAAAAGTGCCCATTGCACTGGCTTTGCCTGATTTCACTTAGTGCTTGAGAGTGGGTAGTAGAACAGATTTATGACTTTTGTAACCACACATCATCGCGTGAAGTTAGGAAAGGCAAAAATGAACTTCAGTTTGAATCAAGGCTACAATTTCCAATAGAAATAACCATAAAAATCTGTATATCCTGACCTTGCACATGGTACTTCGTTTTACCGTGTCACATAATGCCATTAGCTGCGTGTTCCCCTGTCTGCAGAGGAATGCTGTTTATATCTCTGGCTTGTTGAATATCATAACTTTTATGTCCATATGGATAATGGGTCTAGTCATTGTATTCTTTACCACAGAAATGTGGAACTATGTAGAAAAGTGTGAAAATGAATCTAATCAGATCTAACTAGACACAAGAGTTTGGAAACCAGTTTTTTACGTTTGTTTTGCATGCTGCCACATCTCCTAAGCAGTATACATCTGTATGAGTTTGTATGATCGCACTTAATTGCAAAGTGAGGAGACCACCTCTTTCTTCTGAAGTAAAACAATGCCACAGACAGGTAGGTGTTCAATGTTTGCGAAAAAAAAGTTTAGTTAAAAAAAGCAAACATAGCCTTTGAGGTGGCCATTTAGCCTAGTGATTAAGACAGTGGGCCGGCACCGTGGCTCACTTGGCTAATCCTCCGCCTGCAGCGCCGGCACCCCGGGTTCTAGTCCTGGTTGGGGCCCTGGTTCTTGTCCCGGTTGCTCCTTTTCCATTTCAGCTCTCTGCTGTGGCCCTGGAGGGCAGTGGAAAATAGCCCAAGTACTTGGGTCCCTGCACCCACGTGGGAGACTGGGAGGAAGCACCCGGCTCCGGCTTCAGATCGGCACAGCACCGGCCGTAGCGGCCATTAGGGGAGTGAACCAATAACCAATGGAAGGAAGACCTTTTCTCTGTCTCTCTCACTATCTAACTCTGCCTGTCCAAAAAAAAAGACAGCCACATCCTATATTGGCACCCATGAGTTTGTTCTCTCTTCCAATTCCTGGTGTCGTGGGAGGCAGAGTTGATTGTTCAAGAGCATTTGGACACTCGCTGCCCACATTTTAGATGGGACTGAGTTCCTGCTGCTGGCTTTCTTTGCCTCAGCACATCCTAGGCTGTTGTAGGCATCTGGGGAGTGAACCAGCAGAATGGAGCACACATTCTCCGTTCTCTCTCTCTCTCTCTCTCCCCCCAAACAAGAAAAAAAAAAAAAAAAGATCCTCATTGCTTACTTTAGTAATCAATGTGTCAATTTGAATTTCATTGTAATCCACTATAAAAGCTATCTGAACTGCCATGAGGAAAGTAAATATTTGATCATGTGATAAACCACTTAAATGTCTACATGGGACCTCAGGCCATACAAAAACAGTTCAAGATAACATAGAAAGCCGCTGATGAAACCACACATAGAAATGGGATTTCACAGTTTATGCCAATATTTTGATGCTGTTGATAAAAGCATCTTGCAAACTAAACTTGTCTGTATTTGAACCATACAAATACTTACAACGATTATACCTGATGCTCCATAAGTAGTGCCAGGAGAATACACTCATGCCAATGAAATGATTTCTGCATTATCTGAATTCTTCATGTAATACGGATTTGCTTCAGATAAATATTTTTTGGGATTTATCTGGGAAATATATTTATCTGAGCCAAATATTTTCTCCAGGTAATTGTACATTATGAAGAAAGTTAAAGATAATTAGAATTCTGGTTGGGGATAATAACATTTTTAGAGTAAAAATCTGAATTGCTTATTAAGAGAACATAGTTATTTGACATTCTGAAGATATCAGTACAAAGATAGAAGTATACAAAGGTGCGTGTAGGAGGTTTGTTAGTGTTCACCACTAGATTGCAAGGCTGTCTTGAATTATGATCTTAAGAACAGTCTCTTCTTGCAGTGTGTGTGTCTGTGTGTGTGTCTGCCTGCATTCCCCTTTTGATAGAAGTTTATGAAATTATAAATACCTAATAGAGATTTTTTTTTAAGGTTTATTTGAAAGGCAGAAAGATGAGGGGGGGCAGGGAGAGAGAGAGAGATAAAGAGAAAGAATCTTCCCTCCCCACTGGTTCACATTGAAATAGCTACAGCAGCTAGGTCTGGGCCAGGTCAAAGCCAGGAACCAGGAACTTAATACTTGTCTCCCGCATAGGTGGCAGGGGCTCAAATCCTTGGGCCATCATCTGCCACTTTCCCAGGTGCCTTCAACACATCCTGGACTGGAACCTGCACTCCGCTGTGGGATATTGGTGTCATATGATGCAACTTTACCCACTGGCCACACCAGCTCCAACTAATAGAAATTCTTATCATTATACTTGAAGTTAGATATTAAACATTAACCCTTCCTTGCTGTATGCTATCACCATTTTTTTAGATAGTACAGCAATCCATGCATATACATTCACTGATGAAACATTAATTTAGTTTATGAATTAAATTTCTTGTTCATAGTGACTCCTACTGGAGAGCAAAAAAATACCAGTTAGCCTCAGAATAAACTATACTTGTTGATATCTCCTCTTTTCAAAGTTTCGTAAGTCTAACTTAGATCACCTTTCTCTGGAGTGGCAAAATTTACTGCTCACTAAGATTAAGGCTGAGGAGGTAGATTTAGATGCTAATGCAACCTCAGAAATTGAATTTTGAAGATTTGTTTACTTATTTATTTGAAAAACAGAATAAGAAAGGGAGAGAGGGGAAGGGGACAGTGAGGGGTATAGGGTGGAGAGAGATTTTTCCATCTGCTGCTTCACTCTCCAAATGGCTGCAATAGCCAAGGCTGGGCCACACCAAAGCAGGAGCCTGGAACTTATCTGCGTCTCCCACCTGGGTTTCAGGGGCCCAGATAGTTGGCACATCAGCTGCTGCCTTCCATACATGTCTACAGGAAGCTGGATGAGAAGCGGGGTAGCTGAACTGGAGCTGGCACTCTGGTGTGGTTTCTGGATGTACCAAGCAGCACCTTAGTCGGCACCACAGTGCCTGCCCCAGAAATGGTATTCTTCAATGTCTAATTGTACATACAATAATCATGGCTGCTATAAAAAGATTTGTAGATAGATACCTTTGCTTGGTGAAGAGTTTAGCATGGTGCTGTTTTTATAATTCAATTAATATTATTTTTTTGAAAGATACTTTATTTTTTTAAAAATTTTTTGACAGGCAGAGTAGACACTGAGAGAGAGACAGAGGGAATGGTCTTCCTTTTCCGTTGGTTCACCCTCAATGGCTGCTGCGGCCAGCACGCTGTGCTGATCCGAAGCCAGGAGCCAGGTGCTTCCTCCTGGTCTCCCATGCAGGTGCAGGGCCCAAGGACTTGAGCCATCCTCCACTGCACTCCTGGGCCACAGCAGAGAGCTGGAGTGGAAGAGGGGCAACCAGGACAGAATCCGGCGCCCCAACTTGGACTAGAACCCGGTGTGCTGGCACTGAAGGCGGAGGATTAGCCTATTGAGCTACGGTGCCGGCCTTCAATTAATATTATTAGACTTCTCTTACTTAAATTGGTTTTGGGCAGGTACTGTTTTCCCATTGTTTCTTTAAGGCATTCTTGCATAGAGGAAACAGAGAGAGAGACAGAGAGAGAGAGAGAGAGAGAGAGATGAGGAAATGCACCATCATTTACAACATAGTGCCAATGTGCTGAAGGAAGAATCCTCTCACTTAAGTCTCAAAAGAAGCACTTGTGTTAAGTAGATGAAGGAACTAAACCTCAAACTAGGGCCAGAAGCACAATGCTGGGGAGTGGTATTCTCATACAGATGTGTCGGACTGTCAAGTTTAAGCTCAGTTATTTCATAACTCCTCACCTACTTGTCCCATTGTCTTAGTACCTTCATGGTTTATGAAATGCATCTAGGGCTCTATGAGTCTTAATTCTGTCCTTAAAATAAGAATGATAGTACCTATCTTAGAGTACTGGTTATAAAAACTGAACAAGTGAAGGCAATTGTTTGTTATTTAAATTGTATATCACCATACATGTATTAAGTTCTGTCTTCTGTTAATTTTTTTTTTCTGGTGGGGTGGATACTTACCTAAGGTGGTTCTTTAATTCGTAGGCTTGCTTGTTTATATTATATTGTGAAATATTGTATAGTGATGAATTAACTATTTTCCTTAGGGTATGATATTTAGCTAATACAGCTGTATCAGGCAAAAAAGATCAGCCCTGTAGGAGTAAGGAAATATATTCGGAACAAAAACCCACAAATTGTTGTGTTCAGCAGCTTAAGTAGAAACTCGGAGTTGTTGAAGTTCTACCAAGTTGTGTGCTGGAGAAGAAATGGACCCTGAATACTATGGGCATTTGGGGAGTGAACCACTAGATGAAAAATCTCTGCCCCTCTTCTGTCTCCATTAATTCTGCCTTTAAATAAATAAAGTCTAAAAAGGATAAATGCTGTCATTCTATAGAAAAAAATTGCTTCCTTCTGACCATCATTCATTGAGACACCTAGCTTATTCTGAGCAATGCATGTGCAGGGCAGAGAGAGATAGAGAGTGTGTATGTATGTTTTATTAGATTTGTTTGGACTTTGCAATAACCACATAAATTGCAAAATATTTTTCAGAAAAAAAATGTACAGTCTGCTTTAATGGGGACCGTTTGGAAATGCATAGTTCAGTTCTTTACCCGGTAAAAATGTTGTGTTTAATTATTTAACATCCATTCAGTTACCTCTGTTGACAACTAAAGCAGTATTCTTTCGTCATAGTTTTTTCCCAAGTTATTAAAGAGCACAGGTCCTACCTCTTCAGCCAGGTGGTCTGGCCTCTGAGGGCAGGGAGATTGCTGGCCTGTGCTCGCCCCAGGATGGAGTTTAACCCAGAGTTGGGCATCGTCGATTAACTGTCCCTGAAATGGTTGCAGGAACATGGGAATCCCGGGTTCTTCACTCAAGTGGAGTAGAATGTGAGCTGCTGACTCATTCTGTAATGCAGTCACTCATTCATTCAGCAAGGTTTCACTGACTGTCTACCTCGAAGTGGGACTGTAAAGCATACCAGTGTGTGTGGGGTTTCTGGGCACCTGCCCCAAATTTCTTGTGACAACTGTGGATGTGTGTTGCTAATTCTCCTTCACTTCAGATGTATCCCTTAAGGAGCTTTTTGAAAATCACAAAAGAATTATCAACTTTAGATCCTGGAAGAAAGTGAGAATAA